>NC_088403.1:59118981-59276481 GCF_034236695.1 Oncorhynchus nerka
TCGATAAAAGACAGTACTGTGCAGCCGTCTTCATCGACCTCGCCAAGGCTTTCGACTCTGTCAATCACCATATTCTTATCGGCAGACTCAATAGCCTCGGTTTCTCGGATGACTGCCTTGCCTGGTTCACCAATTACTTTGCAGACAGAGTTCAGTGTGTCAAATCGGAGGGCATGCTGTCCGGTCCTCTGGCAGTCTCTATGGGGTGCCACAGGGTTCAATTCTCGGGCCGACTCTTTTCTCTGTATATATCAATGATGTTGCTCTTGCTGCGGGCGATTCCCTGATCCACCTCTACGCAGACGACACCATTCTATATACCTTCGGCCCGTCATTGGACACTGTGCTATCTAACCTCCAAACGAGCTTCAATGCCATACAGCACTCCTTCCGTGGCCTCCAACTGCTCTTAAACGCGAGTAAAACCAAATGCATGCTTTTCAACCGATCGCTGCCTGCACCCGCATGCCCGACTAGCATCACCACCCTGGATGGTTCCGACCTTGAATATGTGGACATCTATAAGTACCTAGGTGTCTGGCTAGACTGCAAACTCTCCTTCCAGACTCACATCAAACATCTCCAATCGAAAATCAAATCAAGAGTCGGCTTTCTATTCCGCAACAAAGCCTCCTTCACTCACGCCGCCAAGCTTACCCTAGTAAAACTGACTATCCTACCGATCCTCGATTTCGGCGATGTCATCTACAAAATGGCTTCCAACAACGTCACCTATGCAGAGCAAGGGGAACAACTACTAGAAGGCTCAGAGCGAGTGACGTTTGAAACGCTATTAGCGCGTGCTAACTAGCCAGCCATTTCACTTTGGTTACACCAGCCTCATCTCGGGAGTTGATAGGTTTGAAGTCATAAACACCGCAATGCTTGACGCACAACAAAGAGCTGCTGGCAAAACGCACAAAAGTGCTGTTTGAATGAATGTTTACGCGCCTGCTTCTGCCTTCCACCGCTCAGTCTATCCCTCTGTCTTCCTCCCTCTATCCCTCTGTCTTCCTCCCTCTATCCCTCTGTCTTCCTCCCTCTATCCCTCTCTCTTCCTCCCTCTGTCTTCCTCCCTCTATCCGTCTGTCTTCCTCCCTCTGTCTTCCTCCCTCTATCCCTCTGTCTTCCTCCCTCTATCCGTCTGTCTTCCTCCCTCTGTCTTCCTCCCTCTATCCATCTGTCTTCCTCCCTGTCTTCCTCCCTCTATCCCTCTGTCTTCCTCCCTCTATCCCTCTCTCTTCCTCCCTCTGTCTTCCTCCCTCTATCCCTCTCTCTTCCTCCCTCTGTCTTCCTCCCTCTATCCCTCTGTCTTCCTCCCTCTATCCCTCTCCCCTCTATCCCTCTCTCTGTCTTCCTCCCCTCTGTCTTCCTCCCTCTATCCCTCTCTCTTCCTCCCTCTATCCCTCTCTCTTCCTCCCTCTGTCTTCCTCCCTCTATCCATCTGTCTTCCTCCCTCTGTCTTCCTCCCTCTATCCGTCTGTCTTCCTCCCTCTATCCCTCTGTCTTCCTCCCTCTGTCTTCCTCCCTCTATCCGTCTGTCTTCCTCCCTCTATCCGTCTGTCTTCCTCCCTCTATCCCTCTGTCTTCCTCCCTCTATCCCTCTGTCTTCCTCCCTCTATCCCTCTGTCTTCCTCCCTCTATCCCTCTGTCTTCCTCCCTCTATCCGTCTGTCTTCCTCCCTCTGTCTTCCTCCCTCTATCCATCTGTCTTCCTCCCTGTCTTCCTCCCTCTATCCCTCTGTCTTCCTCCCTCTATCCCTCTCTCTTCCTCCCTCTATCCCTCCCTCTATCCCTCTCTCTTCCTCCCTCTGTCTTCCTCCCTCTATCCCTCTCTCTTCCTCCCTCTATCCCTCTCTCTTCCTCCCTCTGTCTTCCTCCCTCTATCCATCTGTCTTCCTCCCTCTGTCTTCCTCCCTCTATCCGTCTGTCTTCCTCCCTCTATCCCTCTGTCTTCCTCCCTCTGTCTTCCTCCCTCTATCCGTCTGTCTTCCTCCCTCTATCCGTCTGTCTTCCTCCCTCTATCCCTCTGTCTTCCTCCCTCTATCCCTCTGTCTTCCTCCCTCTATCCCTCTGTCTTCCTCCCTCTATCCCTCTGTCTTCCTCCCTCTATCCCTCTCTCTTCCTCCCTCTGTCTTCCTCCCTCTATCCGTCTGTCTTCCTCCCTCTGTCTTCCTCCCTCTATCCCTCTGTCTTCCTCCCTCTATCCGTCTGTCTTCCTCCCTCTGTCTTCCTCCCTCTATCCATCTGTCTTCCTCCCTGTCTTCCTCCCTCTATCCCTCTGTCTTCCTCCCTCTATCCCTCTCTCTTCCTCCCTCTGTCTTCCTCCCTCTATCCCTCTCTCTTCCTCCCTCTGTCTTCCTCCCTCTATCCCTCTGTCTTCCTCCCTCTATCCCTCCCTCTATCCCTCTCTCTTCCTCCCTCTGTCTTCCTCCCTCTATCCCTCTCTCTTCCTCCCTCTATCCCTCTCTCTTCCTCCCTCTATCCATCTGTCTTCCTCCCTCTGTCTTCCTCCCTCTATCCGTCTGTCTTCCTCCCTCTATCCCTCTGTCTTCCTCCCTCTGTCTTCCTCCCTCTATCCGTCTGTCTTCCTCCCTCTATCCGTCTGTCTTCCTCCCTCTATCCGTCTGTCTTCCTCCCTCTATCCCTCTGTCTTCCTCCCTCTGTCTTCCTCCCTCTATCCGTCTGTCTTCCTCCCTCTATCCCTCTGTCTTCCTCCCTCTGTCTTCCTCCCTCTATCCGTCTGTCTTCCTCCCTCTATCCGTCTGTCTTCCTCCCTCTATCCCTCTGTCTTCCTCCCTCTATCCCTCTGTCTTCCTCCCTGTCTTCCTCCCTCTATCCCTCTGTCTTCCTCCCTCTATCTTCCTCCCTCTGTCTTCCTCCTCTATCCCTCTGTCTTCCTCCCTCTATCCTTCCTCTGTCTTCTTCTCCCTCTATCCTCTGTCTTCCTCCCTCTATCCGTCTGTCTTCCTCCCTCTGTCTTCCTCCCTCTATCCCTCTGTCTTCCTCCTCTATCCTCTGTCTTCCTCCCTCTATCCCTCTGTCTTCCTCCCTCCCCTATCCCTCTGTCTTCCTCCCTCTGTCTTCCCCTCTGTCCTCTATCCCTCTGTCTTCTCTCCCTCTGTCTTCCTCCCTCTATCCCTCTGTCTTCCTCCCTCTGTCTTCCTCCCTCTATCCCTCTGTCTTCCTCCTCTGTCTTCCTCCCTCTATCCGTCTGTCTTCCTCCTCTGTCTTCCTCCCTCTATCCCTCTGTCTTCCTCCCTCTATCCGTCTGTCTTCCTCCCTCTGTCTTCCTCCCTCTATCCCTCTGTCTTCCTCCCTCTATCCTCTGTCTTCCTCCCTCTGTCTTCCTCCCTCTATCCCTCTGTCTTCCTCCTCTGTCTTCCTCCCTCTATCCCTCTATCCCTCTGTCTTCCTCCCTCTGTCTTCCTCCCTCTATCCGTCTGTCTTCCTCCCTCTGTCTTCCTCCCTCTATCCCTCTGTCTTCCTCCCCCTCTATCCCTCTGTCTTCCTCCCTCTATCCCTCTGTCTTCCTCCCTCTATCCCTCTGTCTTCCTCCCTCTATCCATCTGTCTTCCTCCCTCTGTCTTCCTCCCTCTATCCGTCTGTCTTCCTCCCTCTATCCCTCTGTCTTCCTCCCTCTGTCTTCCTCCCTCTATCCGTCTGTCTTCCTCCCTCTATCCGTCTGTCTTCCTCCCTCTATCCCTCTGTCTTCCTCCCCCTCTATCCCTCTGTCTTCCTCCCTCTATCCCTCTGTCTTCCTCCCTCTATCCCTCTGTCTTCCTCCCTCTATCCCTCTCTCTTCCTCCCTCTGTCTTCCTCCCTCTATCCGTCTGTCTTCCTCCCTCTGTCTTCCTCCCTCTATCCCTCTGTCTTCCTCCCTCTATCCGTCTGTCTTCCTCCCTCTGTCTTCCTCCCTCTATCCATCTGTCTTCCTCCCTGTCTTCCTCCCTCTATCCCTCTGTCTTCCTCCCTCTATCCCTCTCTCTTCCTCCCTCTGTCTTCCTCCCTCTATCCCTCTCTCTTCCTCCCTCTGTCTTCCTCCCTCTATCCCTCTGTCTTCCTCCCTCTATCCCTCCCTCTATCCCTCTCTCTCCCCCTCTGTCTTCCTCCCTCTATCCCTCTTCTCTTCCTCCCTCTATCCCTCTCTCTTCCTCCCTCTGTCTTCCTCCCTCTATCCATCTGTCTTCCTCCCTCTGTCTTCCTCCCTCTATCCGTCTGTCTTCCTCCCTCTATCCCTCTGTCTTCCTCCCCTCTGTCTTCCTCCCTCTATCCCTCTGTCTTCCTCCCTCTATCCGTCTGTCTTCCTCCCTCTATCCGTCTGTCTTCCTCCCTCTATCCCTCTGTCTTCCTCCCTCTGTCTTCCTCCCTCTATCCGTCTGTCTTCCTCCCTCTATCCCTCTGTCTTCCTCCCTCTATCCGTCTGTCTTCCTCCCTCTATCCGTCTGTCTTCCTCCCTCTATCCCTCTGTCTTCCTCCCTCTATCCCTCTGTCTTCCTCCCTCTGTCTTCCTCCCTCTATCCCTCTGTCTTCCTCCCTCTATCTTCCTCCCTCTGTCTTCCTCCCTCTATCCCTCTGTCTTCCTCCCTCTATCCCTCTGTCTTCCTCCCTCTATCCGTCTGTCTTCCTCCCTCTGTCCCTCTGTCTTCCTCCCTCTATCCGTCTGTCTTCCTCCCTCTGTCTTCCTCCCTCTATCCCTCTGTCTTCCTCCCTCTATCCCTCTGTCTTCCTCCCTCTATCCCTCTGTCTTCCTCCCTCTGTCTTCCTCCCTCTATCCCTCTGTCTTCCTCCCTCTATCCCTCTGTCTTCCTCCCTCTGTCTTCCTCCCTCTATCCCTCTGTCTTCCTCCCTCTATCCCTCTGTCTTCCTCCCTCTGTCTTCCTCCCTCTATCCCTCTGTCTTCCTCCCTCTGTCTTCCTCCCTCTATCCCTCTGTCTTCCTCCCTCTGTCTTCCTCCCTCTATCCCTCTGTCTTCCTCCCTCTGTCTTCCTCCCTCTATCCGTCTGTCTTCCTCCCTCTGTCTTCCTCCCTCTATCCCTCTGTCTTCCTCCCTCTATCCGTCTGTCTTCCTCCCTCTGTCTTCCTCCCTCTATCCCTCTGTCTTCCTCCCTCTATCCCTCTGTCTTCCTCCCTCTGTCTTCCTCCCTCTATCCGTCTGTCTTCCTCCCTCTGTCTTCCTCCCTCTATCCCTCTATCCCTCTGTCTTCCTCCCTCTGTCTTCCTCCCTCTATCCGTCTGTCTTCCTCCCTCTGTCTTCCTCCCTCTATCCCTCTGTCTTCCTCCCTCTATCCCTCTGTCTTCCTCCCTCTATCCCTCTGTCTTCCTCCCTCTATCCCTCTGTCTTCCTCCCTCTATCCCTCTGTCTTCCTCCCTCTGTCTTCCTCCCTCTGTCTTCCTCCCTCTATCCGTCTGTCTTCATCCCTCTGTCTTCCTCCCTCTATCCCTCTGTCTTCCTCCCTCTGTCTTCCTCCCTCTGTCTTCCTCCCTCTATCCCTCTGTCTTCCTCCCTCTATCCCTCTGTCTTCCTCCCTCTATCCCTCTGTCTTCCTCCCTCTATCCCTCTGTCTTCCTCCCTCTATCCCTCTGTCTTTCTCCCTCTATCCCTCTGTCTTCCTCCCTCTGTCTTCCTCCCTCTATCCCTCTGTCTTCCTCCGTCTGTCTTCCTCCCTCTATCCCTATGTCTTCCTCCCTCTATCCCTCTGTCTTTATCCCTCTGTCTTCCTCCCTCTGTCTTCCTCCCTCTATCCCTCTGTCTTCCTTCCTCTCCCTCTGTCTTCCTCCCTCTATCCCTCTGTCTTCCTCCCTCTATCCCTCTGTCTTCCTCCCTCTACCCCTCTGTCTTCCTCCCTCTATCCCTCTGTCTTCCTCCCTCTATCCCTCTGTCTTCCTCCCTCTATCCCTCTGCCTTCCTCCCTCTATCCCTCTGCCTTCCTCCCTCTATCCCTCTGTCTTCCTCCCTCTATCCCTCTGTCTTCCTCCCTCTATCCCTCTCTCTGTCTTCCTCCCTCTATCCCTCTCTCTGTCTTCCTCCCTCTATCCGTCTGTCTTCCTCCCTCTATCCCTCTGTCTTCCTCCCTCTATCCCTCTGTCTTCCTCCCTCTGTCTTCCTCCCTCTATCCCTCTGTCTTCCTCCCTCTATCCCTCTGTCTTCCTCTCTCTGTCTTCCTCCCTCTATCCCTCTGTCTTCCTCCCTCTGTCTTCCTCCCTCTATCCCTCTGTCTTCCTCCCTCTGTCTTCCTCCCTCTATCCCTCTGTCTTCCTCCCTCTATCCCTCTGTCTTCCTCCCTCTGTCTTCCTCCCTCTATCCATCTGTCTTCCTCCCTCTATCCCTCTGTCTTCCTCCCTCTATCCCTCTGTCTTCCTCCCTCTGTCTTCCTCCCTCTATCCATCTGTCTTCCTCCCTCTATCCCTCTGTCTTCCTCCCTCTGTCTTCCTCCCTCTATCCCTCTGTCTTCCTCCCTCTGTCTTCCTCCCTCTATCCCTCTGTCTTCCTCCCTCTATCCCTCTGTCTTCCTCCCTCTATCCGTCTGTCTGCTCCAGGTTTCTGACCGCATTTTGGCTGCATACAGACCGCTTACAGCAGGCCCATAAAACAGATAAGGACTTCTCTTTAGTAACTGGGTCATTCAGCTGGGTGTCTAGGGTATTGGGTTGTGGACCGATCCATCAATATAGGATCATAAGTGGGGCGGGGCGGCAGGGTAGCCTAGTGGTTAGAGCGTTGGACTAGTAACCGAAAGGTTGCAAGTTCAAACCCCCGAGCTGACAAGGTACAAATTTGTCGTTCTGCCCCTGAACAGGCAGTTAACCCACTGTTCCTAGGCCGTCATTGAACATAAGAATTTGTTCTTAACTGACTTGCCTAGTTAAATAAAGGTAAAATTAAATAAAAAGTAAATAAATTAGATATATAATTAATTTAAATAATGTACTTCCCTATGATAGGACAATAAATACATTTAATGTATAATTTATTTTAAAACAGTTCCACCATGATAGGACAATAAATAAATAAGACGTATAAATCATTATAAAAAGTATATCCATCATCTGAACCACATTGCCTTGAACTGCATAGCAGCCATGTTCCTTGACTTGATTCATGCGAGCTGAGCTGGGTGCACTGCCAACCACACACTCATCCATCACAGACATCAGAGGCTATCCAAGTGCATTTCCCAAGTGCTGTTCTTTCCAGCGTGGAGTAGAAATCAACACAACGGGGAAAATCTCCGTCATGGAAGTTCCCGAGCAAATCACTCGGCAACCGGCGCAGAAACAGCGAGTGACAACGTTATAATGTCACTTCCTGTCGCCACGCTGGGTGGGTGGACGTTGAGTCCTTGACTGTGAGTTAGCGCTGGGACGGTAAACCGACCGAGCTGACCATTTATCGAGGACATTTCACTGATATCGATTATAATGATAAATAGCCTTTACTAGAGGATTGAAGAGTTTTAAAATAAACAAGTCTCCTATTATGGACTATTGTTAACTGGACAATTAATAGCTACAACTTTCAAAGTAGTACTTTTAAAGGTAATAAAAAAGTAACTGGTTCACATTGTTGTAAATTTGTCATTTGATTGATCATCAAATACATTTTTTGTCCATTTGGCCCAGTTCTAGTGTGAGTCATCGTTCAGGATCCCCATCTCTTTCCCGGTGGTTGAGTCCATGTTACAGGGGAGGGAGGATTGGCTTCATTGGTTGGCCGGACCATGTGCTCTCACACTGAGTTGGGTTGGCAAGTCCACTAGTTTCACTATGGCACAGACTCCTCTTGACTATGGTGCTGAACCTGTCACCCCTGTCATGCTGGATACCACACCCAGCAGAGAGGTCAGGAAGACCACAACAGAGGCAGAACAACAGAGTGAGGGAGACTCTCTCTATCTCTCTCTTTCTCTCTCTCTCTCTTTCTCTCAGAACAACACAGAGAGAGAGTGAGGTAGGCAGAACAACAGAGAGTCAGAACAACAGAGAGAGAGGCAGAACAACAGAGAGAGAGTCAGAACAACAGAGAGAGTCAGAACAACAGAGAGAGAGAGAGAGACAGGGGGAGAGAGAGACAGGGGGAGAGAGAGCGAGAGAGAGACAGGGAGAGAGAGACAGGGAGAGAGAGAGGGAGGCAGGGAGAGAGAGAGGGAGGCAGGGAGAGAGAGAGGGAGGCAGGGAGAGAGAGAGAGGCAGGGAGGGAGAGAGAGAGAACAAGAGAGAGAGAGAGAGGGAGGCAGGGAGAGAGAGAGAGAGAGAACAACAGAGAGAGAGAGGGAGGCAGGGAGAGAGAGAGAGAGAGACAGGGGAGAGAGAGAGAGAGAGAGAGAGAGAGAGACAGGGGGAGAGAGAGACAGGGGAGGGGGAGAGAGAGAGAGAGAGAGAGAGAGAGAGAGAGAGAGAGAACTGAAAATTATTAATTGAAGGAGACGGGAGGGATTGATTGCAATATAAGATATGCAGTTTGACTGTCATACAGGCATGCAGTTAGACTGGTATGCAGTTAGACTGGTATGCAGTTTGACTGGTATGCAGTTTGACTGGCATGCAGTTTGACTGGCATGCAGCTAGACTGTGGACACACACACACTAATGGTTTTCTACAAGACCAGGACATTTGTTCAGTGCAATAACAGACTGTTCCTCTCATCCAGAGGAAATTGTATGGTAATATGTCTGCTGGCTCCCCTGGCCACTTGTCTCTGTCAGAGACCAGATACAGTATAAACACACACACACACACACACAGATGCACGCAAATTATCTGCTGGGGAGCATTGTTATTGGCCAGTAGTCTCTCACTGTACTGTAGTAACCAGTAGTCTATCTTACTGTAGTAACCAGTAGTCTCTCACTGTAGTGACCAGTAGTCTATCTTACTGTAGTAACCAGTAGTCTCTCTCACTGTAGTGTAGTGACCAGTAGTCTCTCTCACTGTAGTGACCAGTAGTCTCTCTCACTGTAGTGACCAGTAGTCTCTCTCACTGTAGTGACCAGTAGTCTCTCTCACTGTAGTGACCAGTAGTGTCTCTCACTGTAGTGACCAGTAGTGTCTCTCACTGTACTGTAGTGACCAGTAGTGTCTCTCACTGTACTGTAGTGACCAGTAGTCTCTCACTGTACTGTAGTAACCAGTAGTCTCTCACTGTAGTGACCAGTAGTGTCTCTCACTGTAGTGACCAGTAGTCTCTCTCACTGTACTGTAGTGACCAGTAGTGTCTCTCACTGTAATGTAGTGACCAGTAGTCTCTCTCACTGCAGTGACCAGTAGTCTCTCTCACTGTAGTGACCAGTAGTCTCTCTCACTGCAGTGACCAGTAGTCTCTCTCACTGTAGTGACCAGTAGTCTCTCTCACTGTAGTGACCAGTAGTCTCTCACTGTAGTGACCAGTAGTCTCTCACTGTAGTGACCAGTAGTCTATCTTACTGTAGTAACCAGTAGTCTCTCTCACTGTAGTGTAGTGACCAGTAGTCTCTCTCACTGTAGTGACCAGTAGTCTCTCTCACTGTAGTGACCAGTAGTCTCTCTCACTGTAGTGACCAGTAGTCTCTCTCACTGTACTGTAGTGACCAGTAGTCTCTCTCACTGTACTGTAGCGACCAGTAGTCTCGCTCACTGTAGTGTAGTGACCAGTAGTCTCTCTCACTGTACTGTAGTGACCAGTAGTCTCTCTCACTGTACTGTAGTGACCAGTAGTCTCTCTCACTGTACTATAGTGACCAGTAGTCTCTCTCACTGTACTGTAGCGACCAGTAGTCTCTCTCACTGTACTGTAGTGACCAGTAGTCTCTCTCACTGTACTGTAGTGACCAGTAGTCTCTCTCACTGTACTGTAGTGACCAGTAGTCTCTCTCACTGTACTGTAGTGACAAGTAGTCTCTCTCACTGTACTGTAGTGACAAGTAGTCTCTCTCACTGCAGTGACCAGTAGTCTCTCTCACTGTACTGTAGTGACCAGTAGTCTCTCACTGTAGTGACCAGTAGTCTCTCTCACTGTACTATAGTGACCAGTAGTCTCTCTCACTGTACTGTAGTGACAAGTAGTCTCTCTCACTGTACTGTAGTGACCAGTAGTCTCTCTCACTGTACTGTAGTGACCAGTAGTCTCTCTCACTGCAGTGACCAGTAGTCTCTCTCACTGTAGTGACTAGTAGTCTCTCTCACTGTAGTGACCAGTAGTCTCTCTCACTGTAGTGACCAGTAGTCTCTCACTGTAGTGACCAGTAGTCTCTCTCACTGTAGTGACCAGTAGTCTCTCACTGTAGTGACCAGTAGTCTCTCACTGTAGTGACCAGTAGTCTCTCTCACTGTAGTGTAGTGACCAGTAGTCTCTCTCACTGTACTGTAGTGACCAGTAGTCTCTCTCACTGTACTGTAGCGACCAGTAGTCTCGCTCACTGTAGTGTAGTGACCAGTAGTCTCTCTCACTGTACTGTAGTGACCAGTAGTCTCTCTCACTGTAGTGTAGTGACCAGTAGTCTCTCTCACTGTACTATAGTGACCAGTAGTCTCTCTCACTGTACTGTAGTGACCAGTAGTCTCTCTCACTGTACTGTAGTGACAAGTAGTCTCTCTCACTGTACTGTAGTGACAAGTAGTCTCTCTCACTGTACTGTAGCGACCAGTAGTCTCGCTCACTGTACTGTAGTGACCAGTAGTCTCTCTCACTGTAGTGTAGTGACAAGTGGTCTCTCTCACTGTACTGTAGTGACAAGTGGTCTCTCTCACTGTAGTGACCAGTAGTCTCTCTCACTGTACTGTAGTGACCAGTAGTCTCTCTCACTGTACTGTAGTGACCAGTAGTCTCGCTCACTGTACTGTAGTGACCAGTAGTGTCTCTCACTGTACTGTAGTGACCAGTAGTCTCTCTCACTGTACTGTAGTGACCAGTAGTCTCTCTCACTGTAGTGACCAGTAGTCTCTCTCACTGTAGTGACCAGTAGTCTCTCACTGTAGTGACCAGTAGTCTATCTTACTGTAGTAACCAGTAGTCTCTCACTGTAGTGACCAGTAGTCTCTCTCACTGTAGTGACCAGTAGACCAGTAGTCTCTCTCACTGTAGTGACCAGTAGTCTCTCTCACTGTAGTGTAGTGACCAGTAGTCTCTCTCACTGTACTGTAGTGACCAGTAGTCTCTCTCACTGTACTGTAGCGACCAGTAGTCTCGCTCACTGTAGTGTAGTGACCAGTAGTCTCTCTCACTGTACTGTAGTGACCAGTAGTCTCTCTCACTGTAGTGTAGTGACCAGTAGTCTCTCTCACTGTACTATAGTGACCAGTAGTCTCTCTCACTGTACTATAGTGACCAGTAGTCTCTCTCACTGTACTGTAGTGACAAGTAGTCTCTCTCACTGTACTGTAGTGACCAGTAGTCTCTCTCACTGTACTGTAGTGACCAGTAGTCTCTCACTGCAGTGACCAGTAGTCTCTCTCACTGCAGTGACCAGTAGTCTCTCTCACTGTAGTGACCAGTAGTCTCTCACTGTAGTGACCAGTAGTCTCTCTCACTGTAGTGACCAGTAGTCTCTCTCACTGTAGTGACCAGTAGTCTCTCACTGTAGTGACCAGTAGTCTCTCACTGTAGTGACCAGTAGTCTCTCTCACTGTAGTGTAGTGACCAGTAGTCTCTCTCACTGTACTGTAGTGACCAGTAGTCTCTCTCACTGTACTGTAGCGACCAGTAGTCTCGCTCACTGTAGTGTAGTGACCAGTAGTCTCTCTCACTGTACTGTAATGACCAGTAGTCTCTCTCACTGTAGTGTAGTGACCAGTAGTCTCTCTCACTGTACTATAGTGACCAGTAGTCTCTCTCACTGTACTGTAGTGACCAGTAGTCTCTCTCACTGTACTGTAGTGACAAGTAGTCTCTCTCACTGTACTGTAGCGACCAGTAGTCTCGCTCACTGTACTGTACCAGTAGTCTCTCTCACTGTAGTGTAGTGACCAGTGGTCTCTCTCACTGTACTGTAGTGACCAGTAGTCTCTCTCACTGTACTGTAGTGACCAGTAGTCTCTCTCACTGTAGTGTAGTGACCAGTAGTCTCTCTCACTGTACTGTAGTGACCAGTAGTCTCTCTCACTGTACTGTAGCGACCAGTAGTCTCGCTCACTGTAGTGTAGTGACCAGTAGTCTCTCTCACTGTACTGTAGTGACCAGTAGTCTCTCTCACTGTAGTGTAGTGACCAGTAGTCTCTCTCACTGTACTGTGACCAGTAGTCTCTCTCACTGTACTGTAGTGACCAGTAGTCTCTCTCACTGTACTGTAGTGACAAGTAGTCTCTCTCACTGTACTGTAGCGACCAGTAGTCTCGCTCACTGTACTGTAGTGACCAGTAGTCTCTCTCACTGTAGTGTAGTGACAAGTGGTCTCTCTCACTGTACTGTAGTGACAAGTGGTATCTCTCACTGTAGTGACCAGTAGTCTCTCTCACTGTACTGTAGTGACCAGTAGTCTCTCTCACTGTACTGTAGTGACCAGTAGTCTCTCTCACTGTAGTGTTTCCCTCTTTCTTCCCTTGTTCCAGTATGTTTGCTGGATGTTAAGAGGTGTGTGTGTGTGGAAGAGATGCTATTGCCATGTTCACACAGATCTAATATTAAAGGATTGTGTGAGACAGATGCAGTGTGTGTTACGCTGGTGTGTGTTACTGTAGTGTGTCTCTCGACCCTAATCGTTATTTACACAAGCCTCAACACTAATGACCAACCCAAAGTCAATTTCACGCAAAGTTTCCATTACTTTAGTTTTTTCAAACCACTTTATACGCCGTCTGTAAATGTCAGCTATTTCTGGACAGAATCACTGTATTTACTCTGATAATGAGCGCGTCACACCCTTTCTGTTTTCAACAAATGTGTTGGACGCAGTTTACAGTGGAAGACAGCTGTGGTATTTCCATCTCAGCGTCTCCTGTGTGCAGCTCATTATAATGTGTTTATTAAGGGCTTTTGCTCGCCCCTGGTCTACCCCGGGTCAGGGGGAGGGGTCAGTGAGGTGTGGTCGTGGTTTGGCCCGTGCTTCGGACTCTTGGACAAGGGTGTGTCCCGTTTATCCTAGATGGAGCTGTAACGCTGATGGAACGCCTGTTCTGTTCACCAAGGTTAGGAATCCTTGAGTAAGTAACGGTTCCATGTGTATTTGTATTAACAGGGGGGGAGGGGCAGGATGGAAACCAGGATTGGACCAGAAACGAGGCTTCCCTGAGTCTGACACGCACACAGACATGTGCAGGCACACACACACACGTGCATGCATCTATGCACAGAAAGACCCTGTCATAAATTGACGCGCACACTCACACCATCATCATCATCATCATCATCCCTTCAGACCTTGGTACATATACAAAGACATAAAAAGTCCCAGACATAAATCTACCCTCCAGACTGTTTCTGGAACACAGCTCTGCTCTGTTCCCCCATCTATCTTTAGAAGATGGCATCACATCACT
Organism: Oncorhynchus nerka; assembly: GCF_034236695.1. Classification (NCBI taxonomy): domain Eukaryota; kingdom Metazoa; phylum Chordata; class Actinopteri; order Salmoniformes; family Salmonidae; genus Oncorhynchus; species Oncorhynchus nerka. The sequence goes on from NC_088403.1 coordinate 59,132,431, forward strand.
GTCCCATTCAGTAGGATCTAATAGTCACCGTTGTAGTGTAAACAGTCCTATTTTAGGGGGACCAGTCTTCTCTACCAAGAACAGACAGTACTCTACTTTTCACACTCCTACAAGGAAACAAGTTGACCTTACGTCACCCCTTCATCCTAATAATATTATATATATCATTTAGCAGACGCTTTTATCCAAATGCGCGTATGTATTTTTCGGATTGGTGGCCCCAGCGGGAATCGAACCCACAATCCTGGCCTTACCAAACATCCTGTTTCAGTCATACTACTTGTCATTCTCTTTCCTTCGTTCTCTTTCTGCCTGTCTTTTCATCACACTATGGAACATTCCACAGGTTTCTCCCAAGTTCTACAGCTAGGTTAGTGAGTCAGGTATTTTCCTTGTACTGAAGAAGGTACTTCATCAGTTACTTCACCAAGTCCTGTTTCAGCTGGGGATATTTGGGAAATGTGTGACATGCTTAATCAATCAATCTTTTCATGTCGCTACTCTTGTGTAATGTGGTTTTAGAACAGGAGCGGAGGCTGTGTGTATTGTAACAACGTAAGGTCATAATGTAATAGTCGTTGAGAATTGGGGTGTTTTTCTATAGGACTGTGGGCAACATATTGCTTTAATGTTGAACTCGGCAACATAACATTGTGTTTCCTCACATGGGACTGACTTGTGTTTTCTTAGCTTCCTCTGATGTTGTAATGGAGCACAACTTGATATTTAGATTACTGCCTTCGTATTTACAGTAAGTGCTCAAGATTAGATTTCAATTCCACATTTGATTTGTTTTGAGAGAGAGAATTTATGTTTATTTATTTTCCCTTTTGTACTTCAACTATTTGCACATTGTTACATCACTGTACATGGCCATAATATAACGTCGGAAACGTCTCTATACCTTTGAAACTTTTGTGTGTAATGTTTACTGTTAATTTCTGATTGTTTATTTCACTTTTGTTTATTATCTATTTCACTTGCTTTGGCAATGTAAACATATGTTTCCCATGCCAATAAAGCCCTTTTGAAGAGAGAGAATTCAATGGAGCCAGTGTCTGTGGCTTTGATGTAGTGACTTTGAGGCCTGCGCATTGCCTTAATTGCATCATGTGGTAGCTCCGGTGTCCGTCTGTCCCTCCCTCCCTCCCAGCCTCCCCTCCCTCCCTTCCCAGGACAGGCAGGCGGGCTCAGAGTCAGGACAGGCAGGCGGGCTCAGAGTCAGGACAGGCAGGTGGGCTCAGAGTCAGGACAGGCAGGCGGGCTCAGGACAGGCAGGCGGGCTCACAGGCAGGCAGGCGGGCTCAGAGTCAGGACAGGCAGGCGGGCTCAGAGTCAGGACAGGCAGGCGGGCTCAGAGTCAGGACAGGCAGGCGGGCTCAGAGTCAGGACAGGCAGGCGGGCTCAGAGTCAGGACAGGCAGGCGAGCTCAGAGTCAGGACAGGCAGGCGAGCTCAGAGTCAGGACAGGCAGGCGGGCTCAGAGTCAGGACAGGCAGGCGGGCTCAGAGTCAGGACAGGCAGGCGGGCTCAGAGTCAGGACAGGCAAGGGTCAAAACCAGGAGGGTGAGATAAAGAGAGACTGGGAAAAAAGGAGTTAATAACAAAACCACTGGTTGACTTGAACAAACCAGACGAACTGGCAACAGAGAACACAGGTATAAATACACAGGGGATAATGGGGAAGATGGGCGACACCTGGAGGGGGTGGAGACAAGCACAAAGACAGGTGAAACCGATCAGGGTGTGACATATACGTATATAGGCTATTGTAAAACAAAAGAAAGAGTAAGTTTGTAACAGTGATAAAGTTGTCTATCAACTGTAAAATGTGAGCGCACCAGAACCAGTTACAACTGAAGTATCTGATCATCAATGAATTAGAGAAAAAGCAAGTCGTTGTTTTTTGTTGTTGTATTTTACCCTTTTTTTCTCCCCAATTTTGTGATATCCAATTCTGATGTTGTCTCATCGCTGCAACTCCCCAATTGGCTCGGGAGAGGCGAAGGTCGAGGCATGCGTCCTCCGAAACATGACCCGCCAAACCGCACTTCTTAACACACACCCGCTTAACCTGGAAGCAAGCTGCAACAATGTCTCGGATGAAACACCTTTCAACTGACGACCAAAGTCAGCCTGCAGAAACCCGGCCCGCCACAAGAAGTCACTAGAGAGCGATGAGCCAAGTAAAGCCCCCCTGGCCAAACCCTCCCCTAGCCCGGACGACGCTGGGACAATTGTGTGCTGCCCTATGGGACTCCCGGTCACGGCCGCACCCCAGGCTGTAGTGGCATCGCAACACTGCGATGCAGTGCCTTAGACCGCTGCACCACTAGGGAGGCCTAGAGCAAGTCGTTTTTTTAACACAGCAGCCGCATATCATTAGGTATCCTTGTTTAATAGCCTACTACGACATGTTGTTGCAATGTTGAAGCTTCTTACGATTTTAAAACCAAATGGTACATAGTCACAAAAGTAGATTGGGATTTAAATATTATTTTTAAACAATAAATGAATGGAGCGCTGTTGGTGCTAAACCACTTTTTGTTGTCGTGTGGAAATGGGGGAAAGGACGTTGAGCGCCGAAGCTCACATTCGCCCATGTTTCTTGGAGATCATTTGAATGGTAACATTTTGTGATACTCATCAACTCATCCTGTGGTATAAGCAGCACATTTATAAGTGTTTTATAACACCTGAAATTAATTTCACTTTGCACAATCTATGAGGGCGTATGACATGGTTATACCCCCGTCATTCCATTCGGTTTAGTAATGTTTCATAAGTATTATAAACTGCTAATGACAGTTTATGACAACTTATGTGTTGTTATATAGCTTATAAAGGCTTTATGAATGCATGCATACGGACAGCTACAGTAAAGTGTTACCGAAAACCTTGAAAACAGTAAACCCACCCCACTTCTATTGTTTGGGGAACAACGTCTACAACACAAAGTGAGAGGCTGGTACAGCTTATATTTCCCATGTGGATTTCACATCTCCTACACATGCCGCTCTCTTCTTGTACTAGATGGAAAAATCAAGTCACATTATTTCAGTAAAGCGTTACACTAGACAAGGAATCCCCGTGGTTCCACTAACCACACTGCAATGGCATATGGCCGTATTCAGTATTCATGACTCCAGTCCACATGTATACTGCTGTGTAGTCTGGTGTCACACTATCCGTGGCCCCTCCCCCAAGAGGTAGGGGTCTGATGAGCTCATGCTAATTCCAGTGAAAGTGACACACACACACTACAGAGAGCTATGATGTCATTGTCATCATATCCTACGGCGAGGCTGCCAGCTGCTTTGATCCAGTGCAGTGTGTGTGTGTGTGTGGCTCATAAAAGAGACCTGAGCGGACATTTAACACAAGCTGTTTAATTAACTCACCGACTGACCTTCTGTTCACACACACACACACACACACTGATACCTCTCTACTTCTAATTCATCTACAGAAGTGGTCCAGTATTGGATGACAATCGCCACCCACAATTTAGGTCATAATCTCTTGACTGGGTAGTCTCTATCTTCAGCCAAATTTGACATCATAGACAACCAATGCTAGACAGGAGTCTTTATACGAGGCCCTCGAAGTCCTAGCCCGGGCTCTGTGACCTTTGTAGGTTTATAGGGGTTAAAGGTGAGGTGTCAGGCTTGGATTGTACATGGCTGCACTTTTAGAAAAAAAGAGGTGTTATCTAGAACCTAAAAGGTTTCTCTGGCTGTCCCCATTGGAGAACCCTTTGAATAACTATTTTGGTTTCATGTAGAACCCTTTCCACAAAGAGTTATACCTGGAACCAAAAAGGATTCTGCCTGGAACCAAAATGGGTTCTCATATGGGGACAGTCGAAGATCCCTTTTGGAACCCTTTTTTCGAAGAGTGTGAGTGTGGATATTGGACACAACCTCCACAGGCACGGCAGGCAGACACAACCTCCACAGGCAAGGCAGGCAGACACAACCTCCACAGGCACGGCAGGCAGACACAACCTCCACAGGCAAGGCAGGCAGACACAACCTCCACAGGCAAGGCAGGCAGACACAACCTCCACAGGCAAGGCAGGCAGACACAACCTCCACAGGCAAGGCAGGCAGACACAACCTCCACAGGCACGGCAGGCAGACACAACCTCCACAGGCAAGGCAGGCAGACACAACCTCCACAGGCAAGGCAGGCAGACACAACCTCCACAGGCAAGGCAGGCAGACACAACCTCCACAGGCAAGGCAGGCAGACACAACCTCCACAGGCAAGGCAGGCAGACAGCTGTCAGGCTCCTCTCTGAATCTTGACAGAAGGACCCATTGGGGCTATTTGTGTTCGGTAGGTGAGACGGAGACGATTTTGACAGATTTGGACAGATCTCTCCATCTCCATCCATGTCTCTCCAACTCTCCTTCCATCTCTCCCATCATCTCTCTCCATCATCTCTCTCCATCTCTCCCTGCATATCTCTCCATCCATCTCTCTCCAACTCTCCTTCCATCTCTCTCCAACTTTCCTTCCATCTCTCTCCAACTCTCCTTCCATCTATCCCTGCCTCTCTCCATCTCTCTCCAAGTCTCCATCCATCTCTCTCCATCTCTCTCACCATCTCCCATCTCGTGATACTGTATGTGGTTAGAGCTCATAGAGAGGGGATATGTAATGGAGAGCATGAGCCTTGGGTTTCCATCTGGTGAAATATGGCCCCCTGGGCTAGTGACCTTGCTATGTTGACTGACCTATGCTACTTCCTTACACCCCCATCAGGAGCGCAGTGTCTGTCTGTCTGTCTGTCTGTCTGTCTGTCTGTCTGTGATGTTTCTGTGGGGCTGGTCACAGAACCAGTCTCAACTCAAATTTGGCCGAAAATGATGGCTATGGAGTCCTACGAATGACAGCCCTCTCACCCCTCAGAGTGTGGTCCCAGTGTGGTCCCAGTGCGGTCTATCAAATGTAACCTCTATCACCATGCGGTCGTGTACAATGTGTTGTTTTATAGCGTCTTTATCTGGGATGTTGGGATGTTACACGGGGTTATAACCTCTTCCGTTGACCTTAGTCCTCCTGTCTCCCCTCCCGCTGGCTCATGCATATTTAATGAGCTCTGATTGGGCTTTAATTGACATGCACACACACACACACACACACACACACACACACACACACACACACCACCCCTCACAGACAGGAACAGATGCATTATTGACATCCTAGGAAAAAGCCCTCTAACTGATAAACTAACTGGCTCCCCATTGAGATCATGGGGAGTGGCCAGGTCTCCATGACAACCTGATGGTGAAATTAAGGAGGGAGGAGGAGAAGGGAGGGGTGGATGGTTTAACTGCCGGACCATAGCCAGCATAGACCAGCCTGTCTGCCTGTCTGGGCTTGATCCGATTGGCTACGAACATTGGGGAGGGTGGGGCAGATTCAGAGGGCTTAGGGAGATGTATAATACAATATAGAGGAGGAAGGTTTTTCAACCCCAACTACTTATTCTATCATCGCAAGCGTCTGGCAAAAACAATGAGTACTGTACGTATGTGAATTGAGACTATGATGTTGTGCTAAGAACATTCCAAAGCGTTTCATTGGCTGTCAGGCAGGTTTCACATTGGGATGGGATGCTGAAAATTGCATTACCATTTACTATGACATACAGGGCATTCGGAAAGTATTCAGATCCTTAGATTTTTTTCCACATTTTGTTACTTTACAGCCTTATTCTAAAATGTATAATTATATTTTTTGGCTCATCAATCTACACACAATACCCCATAATGACAAAGCAAGAACCGGTTTCATTTTTTTTGTGCAAATGTATATATAATAAAATAAAAAAATGAAATCACATGTACAATACATAGTATTCAGACCCTTTACTCAGTACTTTGTTGAAACACCTTTGGCAGTGATTACAGCCTTGAGTCTTCTTGGGTATGATGCTACAAGCTTGGCACAGCTGTATCGGCAGATTGGATGGGGAGCATCGCTGCACAGCTATTTTCAGGTCTCTCCAGAGATGCTCGATCGGGTTCAAGTCCGGCTTCTGGCTGGGCCACTCAAGGACATTCGGAGACTTTTCCCGAAGCCACTCCTAAACTACAGGACTGTTTTTCTAGCACAGACTGGAATATGTTCTGGGATTCTTCCGATGGCATTGAGGAGTACACCACATCAGTCACTGGCTTTATCAATAAGTGCATTGATGACGTCATCCCCACAGTGACTGTACGTACATACCCCAACCAGAAGCCATGGATTACAGGCAACATCCGCACTGAGCTAAAAGGTAGAGCTGCCGCTCCAGACTACAAAGGGAAGCACAGCCGAGCGCTGCCCAGTGACACAAGCCTACCAGACACGCTAAACTAAAAGTAACACTGAAACATGCACAAGAGGCTGTTCCGGACGATTGTGTAATCACGCTCTCCGCAACCGATGTGAGTAAGACCTTTTAAACAGGTCAACATTCACAAGGACGCAGGGCCAGACGGATATCCAGGACGTGTACTCTGAGCATGCGCTGACCAACTGGCAAGTGTCTTCACTGACATTTTCAGCTCTCCTTGTCTGAGTCTGTAATACCAACATGTTTCAAGCAGACCACCATACAGTAGTCCCTGTGCCCAAGAACACTAAGGTAACCTGCCTAAATGACTACAGGAAAAGGAGGACCGAGCACGTCCCCATTCTCATCAACTGGGCTGTAGTAGAGCAGATTGAGAGCTTCAAGTTCCTTGGTGTCCACATCACCAACAAACTAACATGGTCCAAACACACCAAGATAGTCGTGAAGAGGGCACGACAAAACCTATTCCCCTGCAGGAGACTGAAAAGATTTGGCCTGGGTCCTCAGATCCTCAAAAGTTTCTACAGCTGCACCATCGAGAGCATCCTGACGGGTTGCATTACTGCCTGGTATGGCAACTGCTTGGCCTCCGACCGCAAGGCACTACAGAGGGTAGTGCTTACGGCCCAGTACATCACTGGGGCCAAGCTTCCTGCCATCCAGGACCTCTATACCAGGTGGTCAGAGGAAGGCCCTAAAAATTGTCAAAGACTCCAGCCACCGCAGTCATAGACTGTTCTGTCTGCTACTGCACGGCAAATGGTACTGAATTGCCAAGTCTAGGTCCAAGAGGCTTCTAAACAGCTTCTACCCCCAAGCCATAAGACTCCTGAACATCTAATCAAATGGCTACCCAGACTATTTGCATTGCCCACCCGCCCTCTTTTACGCTGCTGCTACTCTCTGTTATTATATTTACATTTACATTTAAGTCATTTAGCAGACGCTCTTATCCAGAGCGACTTACATAAAGTTAAACATCATCTGCTGTCACGATGACAAATGAAAATGTCTCTCTAGAAATATCAGATGTATTAAGAATACCACCTGTATCATTACCACACCATTAAGACTACCACCTGTATCATTACCACACCATTAAGACTACCTATCATTACCACACCATTAAGACTACCACCTGTATCATTACCACACCATTAAGACTACCACCTGTATCATTACCACACCATTAAGACTACCTATCATTACCACACCATTAAGACTACCACCTGTATCATTACCACACCATTAAGACTACCTATCATTACCACACCATTAAGACTACCACCTGTATCATTACCACACCATTAAGACTACCACCTGTATCATTACCACACCATTAAGACTACCTATCATTACCACACCATTAAGACTACCACCTGTATCATTACCACACCATTAAGACTGCCTATCATTATCACACCATTAAGACTACCTATCATTACCACACCATTAAGACTACCTATCATTACCACACCATTAAGACTACCACCTGTATCATTACCACACCATTAAGACTGCCTATCATTACCACACCATTAAGACTACCTATCATTACCACACCATTAAGACTACCTATCATTACCGCACCATTAAGACTACCACCTGTATCATTACCGCACCATTAAGACTACCTATCATTACCGCACCATTAAGACTGCCTATCATTACCACACCATTAAGACTACCTATCATTACCACACCATTAAGACTACCTATCATTACCACACCATTAAGACTACCTATCATTACCACACCATTAAGACTACCTATCATTACCACACCATTAAGACTACCACCTGTATCATTACCGCACCATTAAGACTACCTATCATTACCGCACCATTAAGACTGCCTATCATTACCACACCATTAAGACTACCTATCATTACCACACCATTAAGACTGCCTATCACTACCACACCATTAAGACTACCACCTGTATCATTACCACACCATTAAGACTGCCTATCACTACCACACCATTAAGACTACCACCTGTATCATTACCACACCATTAAGACTACCTATCATTACCACACCATTAAGACTACCTATCATTACCACCATTAAGACTACCTATCATTACCGCACCATTAAGACTACATATCATTACCACACCATTAAGACTACCTATCATTACCACACCATTAAGACTACATATCATTACCACACCATTAAGACTACCTATCATTACCACACCATTAAGACTACCTATCATTATCACACCATTAAGACTGCCTATCATTATCACACCATTAAGACTACCTATCATTACCACACCATTAAGACTACCTATCATTACCACACCATTAAGACTACCTATCATTACCACACCATTAAGACTACATATCATTACCACACCATTAAGACTGCCTATCATTATCACACCATTAAGACTACCTATCATTACCACACCATTAAGACTACCACCTGTATCATTACCACACCATTAAGACTACCTATCATTACCACACCATTAAGACTACCACCTGTATCATTACCACACCATTAAGACTACCTATCATTACCACACCATTAAGACTACCACCTGTATCATTACCACACCATTAAGACTACCTATCATTACCACACCATTAAGACTACCTATCATTACCACACCATTAAGACTGCCTATCATTACCACACCATTAAGACTACCTATCATTACCACACCATTAAGACTACCACCTGTATCATTACCACACCATTAAGACTACCTATCACTACCACACCATTAAGACGACCTATCATTACCACACCAATAAGACTCAAGTGACTTCCTTTCAAACTGCCCACATTCTTAGTTCAACCTATTGACAGGTGATTGAAGTCAAACCTCAGGTTCAACTCCAAACCATACCACTCCTCACCAGTAGGGGTCCTATTCCAACCTAAGTGACCTGCCACACCTTGGGAAGTTAACCACTGAGGCGCTGCCACTTAATAGCTGCTACTCATTGTGTTTCAATCTGGACATGGGACTAGAAAGTTGTCACAGGGGACCTACAGTACGTGTGTGCGCTCCATGTCTTCGACCTCCGTTTTACTGGTTCTGTACACAGTGTCTTCCAAATGGCACCCTAGTCCCTATATAGTGCACTACTTTATACTACAGTCCTATTCCTGTATAGTGCACTACTTTTGACCAGAGCCCTATATAGTGCACTACGTTTGACCAGAGCCCATAGGGAATAGGGTGCCATTATGCGAATCAAACAGTGTTGGCCCAATACTGCGGCTAAAGGGCTAGCAGGATGTGTACAGTAGGATTGCCTTCCATTGTCCATTGTTACAGGGACTGCCTGTCTGGACTGACTGTGGCAGATTGGCTGGGCTTCCATGAAGAGGAGGGGAAATACCAGCCCCAAGAACACACAGTTAGAGGTAAAAATAAAACACAAAAGCAGTAGAAGTGAAGCTTCCAGGGATACTTTTCCCACCACAACAAGTTCCTCGTTCAGCTAAAGTAGAGATGGAGACTAGGTCAAAGGCCCAATGACCAAGTAGGGCTAGACTTGCATATATTAGCCAAGCTATATTAGCCTAGCTATATTAGCCAAGCTATATTAGCCTAGCTATATTAGCCAAGCATTAAAATATTAAAGCGATATTAGCCAAGCGATATTAGCCAAGCGATATTAGCCAAGCTAATCTAAAATGCACATTTATGAATGGCTGAAGTCAATGGTAAGAGTGTGCCATTTCCAGTTATTGCTTATCCCTTCAAACGTGTCCCTTCCTAAACAAGTAGTCTGATTAATCCAAACCCAACAGTTTTCCCCCCCCTGTTCCCAACTGGATGTGATGAATTGAGTTGTTCTATCATTAAGCTGCTTGATCCCACCCCTCCTTTTTTAGTCTCAATCTGCAGCAGGAGCAGGTGTTGCAGGTTACAGAGCCAGTTGATCCCTTCCAGACCAGTTCCCTGTCCTTGACTCTAGCCTCACCTGTGACCCTGGGGAAAGTGTACTACCTGAAGTCAAGATCTCTTTACCAAGACAGCAGTTGCCTTACTACACACATACAGGGAAGAGGCTACATGGATGATGCTTAATGGATGAGGCTACATGGATGAGGCTACATGGATGAAGCTACATGGATGAAGCAATGGATGAGGCTACATGGATGATGCTCGTGGATGAGGCTTAATTGGATGATGCTACATGGATGCTTAATAGATGATGCTACATGGATGAGGCTTAATGGATGAATCTACATGGATGAGGCTTAATGGATGATGCTACATGGGTGAGGCTTAATAGATTAGGCTTAATGGATGAGGCTTAATGGACGAGGCTTAATTGATGATTCTACATGGATTAGGCTTAATGGATGAGGCTTCATGGATGAGGCTACATGGATGATGCTTCTTGGCACAATTCGCTTCCATCTAATTTCTGTATCAGTTCTGATGAGAGGAAAGAGGGGAGAAAGCAAATGTTCTGTAATCTATAGAACCACACCCACTGTGTCCCAGACTGCTGTTGGGGCTGGGAGGTGTCGTGAGAACAATCTGCCTCGAGCCCATTAATTAGCCTATCAATTAATCACGCTGCTGCGTGCTCCTCTGAAGACAGACAGGACCCCTCTCGGTCTACACCTCGTGCTCCTCTGAAGACAGACAGGACCCCCTGTCGGTCTACACCTCGTGGTCCTTTGTGTTGTTCCTTTCCATCCCTCTGTAGCAACCTTGTTGGTTCTATGTTGAATTGATACACATTCGCATGAAACAATATTTGGCACATAACCACTCCGTGGAACTCATCTAAAGTGAAAATATTTGGCCAAAACAAGGAAAAAACGAACAAGGACACTGAAAGCAATTGTTGTGATAATAAATTTGACAATTAAGCAACACCCTTTTTTCCTCAAATACAAATACTACACCCGTCAAGGTGATAGCATGCTACTGTATCGATACATACCAGTAACGTACATTGTTACAAGCCTGCTCGTTGTCGTCTAAAAACAATGCACAATTTCTTACAAGTGCAAGAGTAGTATAACAATGACTTAAAGTAGGATACCAGACGTAAACCAAAAATTCGTACCTTTCCCGTTTTTGTCCATGTCGCGGAGATAACTCCTGGGTGTGTACTTCTCCTGTGTTCTTCCCGCATAGTCACTTTATTAATTCTACCAACATATACATATTACCTCATCTAACCGGTGCCCCCGCACATTGACTCCAGTACCCCCTGTATACAGCCTCACTATTGTTATGTTAATGCTGCTCTTTAATTATTTGTTACTTTAATTAATTAATTTTTTATTTTTCTTAAAACTACATTGTTGGTTAAGGGCCTGTAAGTAAGCATTTCATGTAAGGTCTACACCTGTTGTGTTTGACCCATGCGACAAATAACATTAGATTTGAGTCCGTGAGTTGTTGTGGTTCTGGAAGGCCAGATGGCTTTTTACAAAAAAAAACTGCCATGTTGTTAATCGTAAATGGTAAACCGATTTTCATGTCATTGCTAATATGACAACAAATTATTCAATCTATTTATATTTTTTATAAACTTTGGAGACGAAATATAGCTTATGTTATCAACAATCTAAGTCAACCCCGTCTGTTTTGCCCCATAGTTGACCACAGGTCAGTTTTGTTGCTAAACAACCACAGGTCAGTTTTGTTGCTAAACAACCACAGGTCAGTTTTGTTGCTAAACAACCACAGGTCCGTTTTGTTGCTAAACAACCACAGGTCAGTTTTGTTGCTAAACAACCACAGGTCAGTTTTGTTGCTAAACAACTACAGGTCGGTTTTGTTGCTATTCAACCAAACCAGTCTACTTTTCAGCACATTTTTGCATTCCAGGTCAACATTTACCTGCTCTGTCCCAGTCTACCATTGAAAACTACATGCGTAAAAGTCATGCTATTTGTATTTGTGCAATATGATTGGCTGTTCATTCAAGCACCACCATGGTCCCACCAGTCACAACTTCTTGAGTTGATGCCTTCACACAGCTCACACGCTAGAGCTAAAATAAGCACCCATCATTCTATTCGATGAGCTTGTTAATTTTAGGGAAAGTGATTTACAAGAGTAAACCTTCAATAGTGAACATACTAGCAGTATGCTGGCTACTGTTGATACAGTAGTATGCAAAGAAAAGATACAAAAAGACACCTAGCATTCCTCTTGGCTAGCCTACTGTAGCCATGTCCATATCTCTTTTGGAACGTTTGTCTTAAAGGGGCAGCGTCCTATTTTCAAATCTTCTCAAAATGAATGCAATTAATACAATGCAATTCTAAAGAATAGAGTAATGACTTAGATTATACAATTATATTATACAGCTTTTGAATACATATCACAAGAACTAATAGCAGAATATAGAGGGAAAACATGCCAAACTATAGGCCCTGCATGACCCCAATGCATTTAAAAACTATATAGAGGGAAAACATGCCAAACTATAGGCCCTGCATGACCCCAATGCATTTAAAAACTATATAGAGGGAAAACATGCCAAACTATAGGCCCTGCATGACCCCAATGCATTTAAAAACTACAATGTCCAGGCCAGTAGAAATTCTGTTCGGGCCAGTAGAAATTCTGTTCAGGCCAGTAGAAATCCAGTAGAAATTCTATTCGGGCCAGTTGGTTTTTGGCCAAAGGTTAACGTTGAAGCCTAACGTGTTTCATATGCAGCCACAGAGTGGTGACGCACAGGCTACTTACTGTGCTTTGATTGACGAACAGCAAGCTTGACTAGTTTATAAAAGGTGTGGAACTGACTGAATAAAGTCGATCTCATGTAGTTATATGTCCATGGTATCTCAGCCGGACAAGTAAACTAAAGATCTAGTTTGTATTTTCAACATAAAGTCTGTCAGGACTTGCCAGACAGTGACGTTAAAGTGAGTGACTCTTCAGTATCCTACCGAATCACATCGGTAAAAGAGCTATTCATTTGACTCCCTAATTTGCATACTGGTAGGCTTTTTAGCGATCATCTGCAGATAAATGATTAAAACAGCAGATGAAAATAGTGAATCCTCCTCACTGCAGGAACAATATGTAGGCTAGCGGAAAGAGACTCACTCTGGTCCAAAATAAGATAAAAGAAAACAGATTGAATTGTTTTAAAAAGCTAATGATACTTGTATGTTATTTTCAAAGACATTGATCTAGGGATTTAATCAACATGTTGATAATGGACCAGTCAACTGCTGTTTCCTGTGTAGCAAAGGCCATGATTAACACCTGTTTCATTCTTCAGTCATTTCTGTATTGCAGATAGCTGAGAGAACGCCTCTTAAAAGAAATCTTAACCCCCCCCCAGCCAAATAGAAAAAGCTGGCTAATCCATGTGCTTGTGGAAAACACTAGTTCATTTTCCTCCATTTGTGATACTTAACCCACCTGATGAGATCTTCCCCCTTTCAGAAGATACTTCCTGTCTGTGAATAGGATGCAATTAGGGTGTGTGTGTGTGTGTGTGTGAGAGAGACTGTAATACATTGTCCATTTAGTGAATAGAGAGGGTAGGGCATGTTCTGAATGGAATTCCTTTGGAAGTCTGTCGTCTGATAATATACTACATGACCAAAAGTATGTGGACACCTGCTCTTCGAACTTCATTCTAAAATCATGGGAATTCATTTGGAGTTGATCCCTGCTTTGCTGCTATAACAGCCTCCACTCTTCTGGGAAGGCTTTCCACTAGATGTTGGAACATTGCTGCTATAACAGCCTCCACTCTTCTGGGAAGGCTTTCCACTAGATGTTGGAACATTGCTGCTATAACAGCCTCCACTCTTCTGGGAAGGCTTTCCACTAGATGTTGGAACATTTCTGCTGGGACTTGCTTCCAATTCATCACAAAGGTGTTCGATGGGGTTGAGGTCAGGGCTCTGTGGAGGCCAGTCAAGTTTTCCCACACCGATCTCGACAAACCATTTCTGTATGAACCTCGCTTTGTGCACGGGGGCATTGTCATGATGAAACAGGAAAGGGCCTTCCCCAAACTTTTGCTACAACGTTGGAAGCACAGAATCATCTAGAATATCATTGTATGCTGTCACGTTAAGATTTCCCTTCACTGGAACTAAGGGGCCTAGCCCAAACCATGAAAAACAGCCACAGACTATTATTCCTCATCCACCAAACTTTACAGTTGCCATTATGCATTGGGGCAGGTAGCGTTCTCCTAGCATCCGCCATACCCAGATTCGTCTGTCGGACTGCCGACGATGGTGAAGTGTGATTCATCACTCCAGATAATGTGTTTCTAGTGCTCCAGAGTCCAATGGCTGCGAGCTCTACACCCCTCCAGCCAACCCCTGGCATTGTGCATGGTGATCTTAGGCTTGTGTGCACATATGTTGTTGTACTCTGAGCTAGGTGGAGCATAACAGATCTGGAGGTATCAAATGATGCAATAACACCCTTTCAAACAGAGGAATCATAATATACCTCCAATGACCAGGGGTGGGCAATTCCAGTCCTCGAGGGCCTGATTAGTGTCACAGTTTTGCTCCATTCCCAGCTAACACACCTGACTCCAATAATCACCTGATCGTGATCTTCAGTTTTGAATGCAATTTCATTAATCAGCTGTGTTTGCTAGGAATGGGGGGGGGGGGAGTGTGACACTAATCAGGCTCTCGAGGACTGGAGTATCCCACCCCTACCTTAGGGGAATAGAGACAGGCCTTCAAGGGGCTATTGTTTCCTACGATGATGATTATAACGATGCTTCGTCCAGACCTGAAGCCACATTATGGCTGGCTGTAGTCTAGCTGCTGGCACATTGTGTCAATAGGTTAATATTAGCTTGACCTCACTGTCATACACACACACTTCCTGGCATGGAAGGTGACCCTATAGGCTTCTCTCTATGGTGTGCGCGTGGCATAGGGACCCGGGAATCACTTCTCGTAAATGAATGGACCTACTAACTTATCACAATCAGCATGACCTGATTCCAAGGGGCTTTTTAGGAGATTTTAGATTTTAGTTTATTTTTTGGGTTTTTCAGCGGTTTAGACGGTACAATGATTCTCTACACTACACATTGCTTATTTTATCACATAAACTAAAATTAGGCATACTATTTAGAGTTTTTAGCAACCAGGAAATGTCAGAGGGATTTCTGCGTAGGGCAACTTTAACTGGAGCCTGTTGGTCATAGTGCACTAACTTGATGTGAATCATCTGTAGAGCGTGGCCATATGAACAGACAAACACAGAGGAGCTGTCACCTCAATCCAGCCCCCCCCCCCCCCAAACAAATATATGCAAAATGCCACAGACGAATTATGGATCAAACATTTCGAAGGGAAACTATGAGATCTTGTTGCACATCAAAAGGAGGCGGTTGCAGTGTTTCCCCTAGGATATTTTTCAGCAGAAGCGGTTTATTTAAATAGAAATTGCAGTGGTGGCGACAGCTCCAAAATGCTCAGGGGAATCACTGAGATGGCATAACACAAACTGTTACCGCACATGATGGTACATTACCCAGATTAGGAGGCTCTCTTAATTAATAATCCTGTCTACCCTCAAGCCAACCCACCCCCTCTGTCAGACTCTTAGATTAACACAGATGAAAAAAAACATTCACGCCTTGATCCTGCCTCTGGTATTACAGTGCCCGATATTGTGATGCAGCAAGCTAGCAGGTGGTTTGTTGTAAGGGTGACAATGTTGAATGTGAAAAAGAACACCTTGGTATTGTACAGTAGTTGTTGTGAAGACACTATCTCCCCTAAACGTTTGCCAACAGATGTTTTACTATGTAGGGCCCTCTAGATTACAGAAGATTAGTTGAGTCCAACAACAGGCAATAGAACACTAGAACAATAGGCAACATGACACTAGAACAATAGGGAATGGAACACTAGAACAATAGGCAACATGACACTAGAACAATAGGGAATAGAACACTGGAACAATAGGCAATATAACACTAGAACAATAGGCAATATAACAATAGGCACTAGAACAACAGGCAATAGAACACTAGAACAATAGGCAACAGGACACTAGAACAATAGGGAATGGAACACTAGAACAATAGGCAACAGAATGAGCTCGGTGACTCTGATGGTAGAAAGTCAGTGGGGGTCGCCATTTTGGATGGATACAGAGACATCTAAACGTATAGCACAGTGGGCCAACTTTATAACTCTAACTGGAGTCTGTGTCTGACTGGAGTCTGTGTCTGACTGGAGTCTGTGTCTGACTGGAGTCTGTGTCTGTTTGGAGTCTGTGTCTGACTGGAGCCTGTGTCTGACTGGAGTCTGTGTCTGTCTGGAGTCTGTGTCTGACTGGAGTCTGTGTCTGTCTGGAGTCTGTGTCTGTCTGGAGTCTGTGTCTGTCTGGAGCCTGTGTCTGACTGGAGTCTGTGTCTGACTGGAGTCTGTGTCTGACTGGAGTCTGTGTCTGACTGGAGTCTGTGTCTGACTGGAGTCTGTGTCTGACTGGAGTCTGTGTCTGACTGGAGCCTGTGTCTGACTGGAGCCTGTGTCTGACTGGAGCCTGTGTCTGACTGGAGCCTGTGTCTGACTGGAGCCTGTGTCTGACTGGAGCCTGTGTCTGACTGGAGCCTGTGTCTGACTGGAGCCTGTGTCTGACTGGAGCCTGTGTCTGACTGGAGCCTGTGTCTGACTGGAGCCTGTGTCTGACTGGAGCTGAGGGGAGCCTGTGTCTGACTGGAGTCTGTGTCTGACTGGAGCCTGTGTCTGACTGGAGCCTGTGTCTGACTGGTGTCTGACTGGAGCCTGTGTCTGACTGGAGCCTGTGTCTGACTGGAGTCTGTGTCTGACTGGAGCCTGTGTCTGACTGGAGCCTGTGTCTGACTGGAGCCTGTTGTGTCTGACTGGAGCCTGTTGTGTCTGACTGGAGCCTGTTGTGTCTGACTGGAGCCTGTTGTGTCTGACTGGAGCCTGTTGTGTCTGACTGGAGCCTGTGTCTGTCTGGAGCCTGTGTCGGGAAGCAATCACTCCAGCACCTCCAGGGGCCTAATCGTTTCATTGGAGGAGTGTTTGTTTAACGCTGCCCCTACCAAGAGGCCCAAACCCCCATCCCCCTCAGCCCCTAGACCCCCTCCCTCTTGTTGAGGGAGTGGGGGGGTGGGTCGTGCGCCAAGAGGTTTTGACAGGTGCGTCTGGACCACCACAGGAGCTACAACAGGAGCAGTCCCTTTCTAAAACTAGGGGAAGACACACAGTCTACATGGACTGGGCTCTGACTGCTTCCCCCCACACACACGCACTCTTTCATCATAATACACACATGCACGCACAAAAGAGAGCAAGCATGTACGCAAGCACAAGTTCCTCGGCGTACACATTGCTGACAATCTGAAATGGTCCACCCACACAGACAGTGTGGTGAAGATGAAGAAGGAGCAGCAGCGCCTCTTCAACCTCAGGAGGCTGAAAAAATGTGGCTTGGCCTCAAAGACATTCAGAAGGCGAGGTCAGTACAGGTGCATCAAAGGTGGGACTGAGAGACTGAAAAACAGCTTCTATCTCAAGGCCATCAGACTGTTAAATAGCCATCACTAGCCGGCTACCACCCGGTAACTCAACCCTGCACCTTAGAGGCTGCTTCCCTATATAGACTACCGTTCAAAAGTTTGGGGTCACATAGAAATGTTCTTGTTTCTGAAAGAAAAGCAAATTTTTTTGTCCATTAAAATAACATCAATTTGATCAGAAATACAGTGTAGACATTGGTAAGGCCAGCATCCAAGAGCCGCCTCTTCACTGTTGACGTTGAGACTATTTAATGAAGCTGCCAGTTGAGGACTTGTGAGGCGTCGGTTTCTCAAACTAGACACTCTAATGTACTTGTCCTCCTGCTCAGTTGTGCACCGGGGCCTCCCACTCCTCTTTCTATTCTGGTTAGAGACAGTTTATGCTGTTCTGTGAAGGGAGTAGTAGTACACAGCGTTGTATGACGTCTTCAGTTTCTTGGCAATTTCTCACATGGAATAGCCTTCATTTCTCAGAACAAGAATAGACTGACGAGTTTCGGAAGAAAGGTCTTTGTTTCTGGCCATTTTGAGCCTGTAATTGAACCCACAAATGTTGATACTCCAGATACTCAACTAGTCTAAAGAAGGCCAGTTTTATTGGTTCTTAAATCAGAAACACATAATTGCAAAAGGGTTTTCTAATGATCAATTAGCCTTTTAAAATGATATACTTGGATTAGGTAACACAACGTGCCATTGGAACACAGGAGTGATGGTTACGGATAATGGACCTCTGTACTCCTATGTAGATATTCCATTAAAAATCTGCCGTTTCCAGCTACAATAGTCATTTACAACATTAACAATGTCTACACTGTATTTCTGATCAATTTGATGTTATTTTAATGGACAAAAAAAATTGCTTTTCTTTCAAAAACCAGGACATTTCTAAGTGACCCCAAACTTCTGAACGATAGTGTACATGGACATGGAATCACTGGTCAATTTAATAATGGAACACTGGCCACTTTAATCATGTTTGAGTTTGAGTTTATTTTTATTTTTACAGGGACAGTGCACATTAATCAACGTTTCAGTAAAAGTGACGGTTTTAGCCAGCCGGCTAATTTTCAACCGCAGTCCCTGGGCAGGTTATTAAAAACAATTACAATATAGACAATAGCAACATAGAACAAGCAAGACATAGCAACATAGGACAAGCAAGACATAGCATACAGACAGAGCAACATAGGACAAGCAAGACGTAGCATACAGACAGAGCAACATAGGACAAGCAAGACGTAGCATACAGACAGAGCAACATAGGACAAGCAAGACGTAGCATACAGACAGAGCAACATAGAACAAAAAGCAGCAAGACAAAATTCATAAAAGCAACAAAGTGTTTCCACACCTCACAAGCTACAGACAACATGGAAAGCGGCAACACACAGCTAGGGACCATGTTCACAAATCTGATTGACCTTTAGCCATGTCTTCAAGCATTTTGTGAAAGTGTGATATGTGGTGCAGTTATGTGTGTCTGATGGCAGTGTATTCCAGACATGGGAAGCTCTCACAGAGAATGCAGATTTACTAAAGGTGCTTTTCCTTAGGGGAACTATACAGTCACCTCTCATGGCAGACCTTGTGGATCTGCTGCCATATGTCTGGGTTTTCTGTTTAACAAAAATATTGAGTGGAGGGGGAGCCAGGCCATTAAGGATCTTGAATACAAGACATGCGTCGGTGTATTGCACAAGATTTTCCCAACTCAAGAGCTCATGCTTTCTAAGGATGTGACAATGATGATGGTTATTGGGCTTCCTATCAAGCACTTTTAGAGCCTGTTTGTAGACAGACTGAATGGGTTTTAATGTTGTACAGCAAGCTTGGGCCCAACTAGTCAAGCAGTATGTTAAGTGGGGGAGTATCATAGATTTGAAGTACAGTTTTGCTACCTCTGTAGTCAAACAATTTCGTATAAATCGGAAATTAGCTAGGTTGAATTTGGTTATTTGAATGACCTTTTTCACATGCTTTTTAAAAGAGAGGTTGGAATCAAGTATGATGCCAAGGTACTTAAAATCGGATACCACCTGGAGCTTCTCCCCTGACACATAGACATCTGGCTCAGTAGCATCTGTTGCCCTCTTTGTGAAGAACATGCAAACAGTTTTTTTCACATTGAGATGCAAACACGAGTCACTGAGCCACTTTGTAACCTGGACCATTACAGTAGTGAGTTCTTGTGCAGCTTGTTGTTTGCTCTTTGCATGCACATATATCACTGTATCATCTGCATACATTTGAACTTCAGACCCAGTACAGACAGAAGGCAGATCATTAATGTACAGGCTGAACAGGAGGGGCCCCAGTATTGACCCTTGGGGCACGCCCACATCATAGCTACGAGTGGGCGACAGCTCATTGCTCACTCTGACACACTGAGTTCTGCCTTCAAGGTATGATTTCATCCATCTCAAGGCATCAGGGGAAAAGTTGAACTTGGAAAATTTTGTGATGAGAATCTCATGGTTAACAATATCAAAAGCCTTCCTTAGGTCCAGAAACACAGCCCCAACAGCACCCCCTTTGTCCATCTTGGACTTCACATTTTCCAGAAGAAAGCAGTTGGCCGTTTCTGTGGAGTGTTTCGCTCTGAAGCCAATGTTTACATACTGTATTACTAACTTCATATGTACAGTATGTACTGTATTCTACATTGCTCGTCTTAATATTTAGATATTTCTAAATTCCATTATTTTACTTTTAGGTGTGTGTATTGTTGTTAATTCTTAGATATTACTGCACTGTTGGAGCTAGGAACATAAGCATTTCACTACACCCGCAATAACATCTGCTAAATATGTGTATGTGACCAATATAACATTTGATTTGATATCTCTTTCTCTCCCTCTCTATCCCCGACATGCTTTCTCCTACGTTCCCTCTTCTCTCTTTCTCTCCCTCTCTATCCCCGACATGCTTTCTCCTACGTTCCCTCTTATCTCTTTCTCTCCCTCTCTATCCCCGACATGCTTTCTCCTATGTTCCCTCTATCTCTTTCTCTCCCTCTCTATCCCCGACATGCTTTCTCCTATGTTCCCTCTATCTCTTTCTCTCTTCTCTCCCTCTCTATCCCCTATCTCTGCTTCCCTCTCTCCTATGTTCCCTACATTCCCTCTCTCTTTTCTCTCCCTCTCTATCCCCGTTCATGCTTTCTCCTACCCCGACATGCTTCCCTCTTCCCTCTATCTCTTTCTCTCCCTCTCTATCCCCATGCTTTCTCCTACATGCTTTCTCCCTCTCTATCCCGTTCCCTCCTATCTCTTTCTCTCCCCCCCGACATCTCTATCCCCCTCGACATGCTTTCTCCTACGTTTCCCTCTATCTCTTTCTCTCCCTCTCTATCCCCGACATGCTTTCTCCTACGTTCCCTCTATCTCTTTTCTCTCCCTCTCTATCCCCGACATGCTTTCTCCTACGTTCCTCCCTCTCTATCTCTTTCTCTCTCTTTCCTCCCCCGACATGCTCTATCCCTCTTTCTCTCCCTCTCTATCCCCGACATGCTTTCTCCTACATTCCCTCTTCTCTCTTTCTCTCCCTCTCTATCCCCGACATGCTTTCTCCTACATTCCCTCTTCTCTCTTTCTCTCCCTCTCTATCCCTGACATGCTTTCTCCTACGTTCCCTCTCTCTTTCTCTCCCTCTCTATCCCTGACATGCTTTCTCCTACGTTCCCTCTCTCTTTCTCTCCCCCATCACATATTTTCTGTCCTTCACTCTATTTCTCTCAACATGTCTACTTTTCTCTCTTTCCCCCCCAAAGCGTCATGTCATCATATTGCAGGACGACAGACTCTTTGTCAGGGTTGTGGAGGGTTAGTGTGAGCCAGCATGTCTGTGTTCTTACCACTCTACAGACCGTAGAGGTCTACAGACTGGGGACAAGGCCAGTGTTGTGCTACAGACCGTAGAGGTCTACAGACTGGGGACAAGGCCAGTGTTGTGCTACAACCCCCAGATCTGTGTCCTTAATTCAATAAATGAATCTGGAGGAGAGAAAAGGTTATTTGTGTCACGGATGTTTTGCATAGAGCCTAACGTGTGTTCTGGACATGTGACTCCGGTCGATAGACTACATAGTTCACTCAACTCCAACCCTCCAACACACACACGTAGAAACGTGTACACACACACACACACAGCACTGTTGAGGGAAGTATATAGAGATGGAGCCACACCCAGTGTTGTGATATGGGGAAATCCTATATTTTAATAGTGACAATGTGTAGCAACACCCAGTGTTGTGAGATGGGGAAATCCTATATTTTATAGTAACAGTGTGGAGACAGCAGGGTGTCAGTGACAACAGTTTCATGGCTGCAGTGCAAGAGTGGGGGTACAAGTGTGTGTGTGTGTGTGTGTGTGTGTGTGTGTGTGTGTGTCCATTAGGTCATCGTTGTCATGCAGCCAAACACTGACATCAACACTGACTTTCAGAAAGCCCAGTTCAGCCAAGAAAGAGTTGATGCAAGAGATACAATCCGTCGCTAGTATACAACTAATATACAACTAGTATACAACTAGTATACAGCTAATGTACAACGTGTGTACATGTGCCCAGAAACACTTCAGGTTGTGCATTCAATTCAGGTTAAAGGTTGACACCTTGCATGGTCACACTATAGCATATCCTCCTGTCTTGTACACACTCTCTGCCTCAAACACACATTCAAAGAAACACAACACCCACACACCTCCCATCCATTGCACCACTTCTTTAACACTGGTGTAAACGGGTCCATCTTTCATCACCCTCCAGCTCAGCTTCCTCTCTGAAGCAGGGGCGGCAGGTAGCCTAGTGGTTAGAGTGGAGGGGCAGCAGGTAGCCTAGTGGTTAGAGTGGAGGGACAACAGGGAGCCTAGTGGTTAGAGTGTAGGGGGGGCAGGGAGCCTAGTGGTTAGAGTGGAGGGGCGGCAGGTAGCCTAGTGGTTAGAGTGTTGGGCCAGTAACCAAAAGTTTGCTGGATCGAATCCCGAGCTGACGAGGTAAAAATATATCGTTCTGCCCCTGAACAAAGCAGTTAACCCACTGTTCCCCGGTAGGCCGTCATTGTAAACAAGTATTTGTTCTTAACTGACTTGCCTAGTTTAAACAAAAATGTAAAATCTGCATTGGCAATTTTATTTCATAAAGTCTGCTCTCAACTCAACAAGCACTCCTCCCATTGGTCATGTTATTTACTACAGGTAGCCTAGTGGTTATAGGGTAGGGGCGGCAGGTAGCCTAGTGGTTAGAGGGTAGGGGCGGCAGGTAGCCTAGTGGTTAGAGGGTAGGGGCGGCAGGTAGCCTAGTGGTTAGAGGGTAGGGCGGCAGGTAGCCTAGTGGTTAGAGGGTAGGGGCGGCAGGTAGCCTAGTGGTTAGAGGGTAGGGGCGGCAGGTAGCCTAGTGGTTAGAGGGTAGGGGCGGCAGGTAGCCTAGTGGTTAGAGGGTAGGGGCGGCAGGTAGCCTAGTGGTTAGAGGGTAGGGGCGGCAGGTAGCCTAGTGGTTAGAGGGTTGGGGTGGCAGGTAGCCTAGTGGTTAGAGGGTTGGGGCGGCAGGTAGCCTAGTGGTTAGAGGGTTGGGCCAGTAACCGAAAGGTTTCTGGATCGAATCCCCGAGCTGGAAAGGTACAAATCTGTCATTCAGCCAGTTTCCCAGGCGCCAAAGATGTGGATGTCAATTTAAGGCAGCCCCCCGCGCCTCCTCTGTACAACCCCCTTTCCCTACTAGCTAAAGTCTGTTCTCAACTCAAAAAGCACTCCTCCTTCCACTACTTTCCTGTACAGTAATTAACCCACTTAAGGGGCATCTGGGACTACATACCATAATGCACAGCATACACTAACTGTAAGGAATGCCACGTCGGATCTACTACAGGTCTCACAGCCTGCCCTGCTGTAAACCTGTCCTGCTGTAAACCTGTCCTGCTGTAAACCTGTCCTGCTGTAAACCTGTCCTGCTGTAAACCTGTTGTAAACCTGTCCTGCTGTAAACCTGTCCTGCTGTAAACCTGTCCTGCTGTAAACCTGTCCTACTGTAAACCTGTCCTGCTGTAAACCTGTCCTGCTGTAAACCCGCTGTAAACCTGTCCTGCTGTAAACCTGTCCTGCTGTAAACCTGCTGTAAACCTGTCCTGCTGTAAACCTGTCCTGCTGTAAACCTGTCCTGCTGTAAACCTGCCCTGCTGTAAACCTGTCCTGCTGTAAACCTGTCCTGCTGTAAACCTGTCCTGCTGTAAACCTGTCCTACTGTAAACCTGTCCTGCTGTAAACCTGTCCTGCTGTAAACCTGTCCTGCTGTAAACCTGCCCTGCTGTAAACCTGTTGTAAACCTGTCCTGTTGTAAACCTGTCCTGCTGTAAACCTGTCCTGCTGTAAACCTGTCCTACTGTAAACCTGTCCTGCTGTAAACCTGTCCTACTGTAAACCTGTCCTGCTGTAAACCTGTCCTGCTGTAAACCTGTCCTACTGTAAACCTGTCCTGCTGTAAACCTGTCCTGCTGTAAACCTGTCCTACTGTAAACCTGTCCTGCTGTAAACCTGTCCTACTGTAAACCTGTCCTACTGTAAACCTGTCCTGCTGTAAACCTGCCACCCGTCTTGCTGTAAACCTGTCCTGCTGTAAACCCGTCTTACAATATTGTGTTTACATTTTTCTTGTTTCTTGAACCAGCAAAGTGAGATGTGAGATAAAAGCTTTTAACAGGCCTGTCTTAAGGAAATCACCTCCGAACACAAAATGTGTGTGGTAGTCCTTTTCTGGCAATTTGACCTAAACCAACACTCTACTAACATACAGTAGAAGTGAAGGTTAGGTTGGATTTAGGGGGGGATAGCAAGGCACACACCTGCAAGTGTTTAGTTTATAGTCTACAAAGACCTTCATTACATATGACTTGGTTTCATATGTGTCAATGTACACATGGTATAACTTTTCAGTTCAGCGTTTCCATAGCATACCTACCTAAGCTATTCTACACTGGTGAGCCTTGAGTTGGAGGAGGTAGATGGCCTGCTACTGTATGTATGTATCCGTGTATTGCAACTTGAGCTGCACTCTCCTTCATATCTGTCATGGCTGGCTTTTGTTCTCCCCTTCGGACACGGGACACAAAACTTCACGATTCGGCCCCTGTACGTGCGGGGGTGTGCGGGGTGCAGGGACAGACGCGACCGGTCCTTAATGACCTACTATTACCATAAGCTGCCGATTTCCCCCATCCCTAGGGGCGAGCCACCCCGAGTTCAATATCCCATCTGTCGCAGAGCAAAAGGGGGAGAGTGGGGCTAGTCCTCTCTGGCCGTACGTGTTTTTTTTTCCTGAGCTAACTGCAAACTTCCAGACAGAGAGAGCGCTGGGCGGAGAGAAATAGTTGCGTCTCGTTTTACAGCGAAGAGAGAGAAGGAGATACAGAAAAACAGTGAAGGGGACAGATTTTAAAGCGCAGTCTTCCCTCGGCGCACTTGCTTATAAAACACGATTAGCTCTCTATATTATAGTTGCCTGCCAGCACCGTGGTGCAAAACTGCAGATGCACGCATTCAAACAAGATCCGCTCTGTTTCTGAGCCGAACAGGACATGCAGGCACAGGCAGTTTGACTAGCGAGAGTTTTGAAAGAGGGAGGAGGACGGAAGGAAGCAAAGAGGGAAGAGGAGGAGAAAAGAGCCGGAGAAAAGTTTGAAAGGATACGCGAGACCGGAGACGTTGCCGGTTGGTCACCGTGAAGAAAGGCTATTCAAAGCTGGTATCGCGGGGAAAATCTATCCTCGGATAAACAGACGAGGGTCTGTCGTTGGCCGCTGCCGGGTGGGGAGAGGGATTGTATTGATATTCGGCAGCTGCCGGGAACGCGCCTGATTCCGTTTGCTGTTTGGGGAATAGATGCGCTGGGAAGCCACGATGCGGAGCGATCCCATTTTGTTCGCTTCCAGGGGTGAGTGTCTATTTTAACGTTATCATGCGCTTTGTTTCAGTGGCGCCAACAACTGGCCACTGAAATTATTGATATGTATCTGAAAAATATATTTACAATCACCCCTTGATAGCCTGTTGGTTTTAAAATGGAACAGTTCAATAGGCAACACGCTCCCTGGAAGTGAAAAGCAGCGGATAGGGGGAATTGATTATATCTTGTCACGACAATGAATGGTTTATAACAATGTATATCCTAATAGTAACAATGCATTCTTGTTTATCATTATCGTCCTGCATTGTAAAATGTCATTTCAGCTTTGCTACATATTAAGTCGTCTAATGAATACAGTTCTTTATACAGTTCTGTTTCTTCTCATAATTGAGACACGGAGAGAGACACACAGGGGGTTGCTGAGAGCTGGAGGCTGGAAAGACTGCTGGCCACCGCCGGCTCCTGAAAGTGTCGTTGGGATCATGGTTTTGTTGTCCATGGAATTACTTTTGCGACTGTAGTAGCCTAGCAGGTTGCAACCTGAGCCTTCCCCGTCCTTTACCCTCCCTCAAGCCAACTACACTGATGAATACAGCCCTTACGGCGTCCAGGCAGTCCCGCAGGATAATCACTGGGTTATGCTCTAGCTGGGCGCAGCTGCCGCCCACTGACTCTGGACGAAGTGACCGCTGACACATTTTATCCAGGGAAGCGCACTTGGGGTGCTTTATTGGACATGCGTTTTACGGGCTCAGCGATTTGGGGGCATTACCTTTGCTAGTGTACCACCAGTTAATTAGGGCAACATTCGTTTCTATAGCAGCCGTGGAATGCTTATGTTTATGTACCAGTCTTATTTGAAATCAAAGTTAGTGTCATATTAAGATTGCTTTACACTAATCAAGCTCTTTTTGTATCATATTACTTTACACACATTATTGCGGGGTGATACTCAAAGGTTGCCATGGTGTTACAACACATGTGTTACATAGGACCACATACTTAAGGTCAACCAAGAGGTCATTTTAAGATTTTCCCCGAGGTCAATAACATAGTCGTGGTTTGACAACACCAAGTGGCTCCATATCTCTTGTTTGTCTGCAGGAGACTGAATCCTTACAATAACACAGCCTGGCTCCAGCGTTAGCCTCTTCCAGCCTACTTGGGTTGGCAGCTGCGTGGTATCAGGGAGCTCCGCGACGTATTCCGGCTTCACATGTGGTGGCGTTCCCGACAGAACTATTGTGTAGTAACGCTGTAATCTCAAATCCACGCCACGTGAGAATGTGACAAGTGTGTTTTGGCTGGAGGGCTGGGACAGCTAGGGTGTTTTTAGCTTTTTGTATTGCGATCAGCCTACTCACCAGTGGGGGTACTAGCAGCAGGCAACTAGCTTGGCACTTAGAAATAAATACATTTCTTTCAGCAAGTCCCTGTTTATAAACCCTTACGAGGTGTCGTTTGAGAGCAATACGAATGGAGTGTTAATGTGTTTATTGCTGTTTATTATTGTATTCCCCTCGGTCGGAAACCCTCAGACGACGTGGCATTAATTTGCACCGCGTTGGGTGCCTGTGATGTGGGCATGGTGTCAGTGATTTAGCCCCCTTCGTTGGTTGGCCCATTTGGTTCTGGTTTTAGGGGAAAGGGATACCCCACCCAGCACCCCAATGATGATGGATTTTTAAAGGCTTTCACGTGTCAGAAAATCCATCGGGACCACCTTTCAACAGCAGGAAAACCCGATCCAACGAAGAGGAGAAGAGAGATTACTTTATTTTTATAATCGCTCACCAAAGTCAATCATTGAACTTGCATTCAGTCACAGAGAGTTTAATTCCAACACTAATTGGAGACCTTTAGCCCCTCTCCCTCGTCTGTTAATAGCCTTATGCACATTGGAAAACCAATGTGACGAAGAGCCATTATGTGACCGACCGCCTTGATTCAGATTTATATGAGACTTGTGTCATACAGTGTAACTGTCATTCAGTATGACTGTCATATGGTGTGGCCATCATATAGTGTAACTGCGCCCTTATCCAATACAAATCCAAGACCCTTTTACTTGATGTAACATTGGCTTTGCATGGCCATCTGATATAATCTCCAAATGCACACAGTATGAGTCATTATAAAAGACTACTTCTGCCACTCTTTGGTAATATCCTCGGGGCAATAACAACTACAAGTGTTGTTGATCATTTCTCATTAACCTCTAGCCTGATGTAATAGGCTTAGCAGCCTACATAAAAGGATGAGCCAGTTTGCTAGTTTGTCTGTCTGGGGCAAAGATTTCAGATGAAGGTGGTCTGGATGGAGGATGGAACTACCCGAGTTACAGGGTTAGGGTGGGTTCTGTCTCAGCAAAAAAAAAAAGTGGGGTCGTGGATTTAGGGAGGGGCACAAGGGTGGCTTTTGGAAAAAAAGCAACAACATGGCTGAAAATGGAAGTGATGGGAGAAGAAAGGGTGGTTGTGGTCTGTGTTTGGGTGGAGTCTAATGGGAATAAACTCGTCAAAGACTGTCTGGTTAGGAGCTGTCAATCAAAGGGCAAGTGGCTTGAATCTTAATGTCACAGTAGATAACTTGGCATTGGGCCAATACATGGATGGCTCTATCTTTACCACAAATTTTAAGTATGAGATGGGAACCAGAATGGTCATCTCATCTGCCTCCTATCCTCTTTGGCTTTCTTTCTTTATTGGTTGAATGCAATTGGCTGGTGACTTTACAACAGTCCAGGATGGAATGCCATCCTTCCTGCACCACCAAGTCTCCCTCATCCTTCCTGCACCACCAAGTCTCCTCCATCCTTCCATTCCTCCAAGAGAGATGAGTCCAACCGAAATCCAGAGCCTCTAACCACTATCCTCCTCTACTTTCCTTACTCCAGCCCCCTCTTTGTGGTTTGGTTTCAGATTGAGTGCTTTGTAATTATCCTCTTACACATAATGGAGGAGTTTCACTCTCTCTGTCTCTTTCTGTCTGTCTCTTTTTGTCTCTTGCTCCCCTACTTCCCTCTCTCTCCCCTCTTTCTGTTCCCCGTCTCTCTCTCTCTGAACTACAGAATCCAACTTCCCATCTCTCAGATGAGGTTTTGAGCAGTAGATCAGTCGATCAGTCTGACTCAGATGTTTGTGGTTTGGCCATAGAGATAGATAGAGGACTAATCTTTATAGCTGCGCTATTATAGCGTCTGACAGTATGCGCAGCGCCATTGAGGATACAACTCATAGGAATGCCCACTCAGTTGACTTATTTGACTACTTTAAAATGGCGGAAGCACGGTGGAGCGCCCTCAATGGCGCTGCCCATGCTAAAATAGCCTTCTGGCCACTAGAGGTCTCTATCATTCTCTATAGGTTTGGCACTGATGAGATGATATAAACCACGGTGATGTTCCCTTGTCATACCCTGTGGAACACAGACAGAGCCCTGGTAATTACAGACCACGATAGAGAACGCTCTCATCATACACTAACGCCTCCACTGTTCTTCTCATCTTACAGTACATGTGTATGCTTCTCAGCGGAAAGGACTCAACAGCAAGAGTGGTTTATTAAAGGTTTATTGCGTTTTTATGACCATTGTTTGATATGATGTTGAGCCTTTTGATTGTGGTGTTTGTGGCCTGCAGGCCCGAATTTGGTCTTCAGAGTATATGTGCTTATTCATGTATAAATATGATGCAGAGCTGTCACGAGAGTCATGGTTGTTCTACCCATTTAAATCTGATTGCTGTGGAATATTGTAATCTACTGAAATAGTCCCCAGGTTAACTCTTCTGGGTCAAACAGGGGCCCCAGAGAGAGAGAGAGAGAGAGAGAGTTCCAGAGGCACAATGAAGGTGGCGTGTTTCCCCGCTCTGGACACCGCGAGATCGGCTTCCTCTCTCTGAGCGTGGGTGTGGACTGCCTGGAGGAAATGTGCCGACTCAGACCCAGGAGTAAGGCACTCAGTTTACCCAGACCGAGGGAGGAAGGGAGAGAGGAAAGGAGCCTGGAAGGAGGGAGGGAGAGAGAAAGGGAAGTGCCAACCCAATCCAAACAGACTAGGGCACGGTTTCCCGATAGCGATGGAATTTAGGTTTAGGAGTGTTTTAACAATGCCTCTTTCCTACAACGGCCGAAGATGTAACATGTGTTTCCCAAAACACAAGGCAGAGAATGGTCGCTAAGTCCGTCGTTAGAGCATGTGTCGATACTGGGAGGATCGAAAGATGGGGAGCACTGCTCTCGGATCAGTTTCTCCATTCAAATATTTCCTTAACATTAGTATTATTTCACAGTACTGACGACGGATCAGCTTCTAGAGAGATATTAACACCTATGGCTGCAAATATGGAGGCGGCTTATTGTAATACTTACCTAATACAAATGCACAATACTACAGACTTGGCACATCATTGTGCATGTTAGGCGACACATCATGAAATATATTGAGACAAATTACAGACACTAACCAACAATGCACCTCAGCCACGCTCAAGGTCCTAAACGATATCATAACCATCATTGATAAAATATAATACTGTGCAGCTGTATTCATCGACCTGGCCAAGGCTTTCAACTCTGTCAATCACCGCATTCTTATCGGCAGACTCAACAGCATTGGTTTCTCAAATGAATGCCTCACCTGGTTCACCAACTACTTCTCAGACAGAGTTCAGTGTGTCAAATCGGAGGGCCTGTTGTCTGGTCCTCTGACAGTCTCTATGGGGGTGCCACAGGGTTCAAATCTCGAGCCGACTCTTTTCTCTGTATACATCAATGATTTTGCTCTTGCTGCTGGTGATTCTCTGATCCACCTCTACGCAGACGACACCATTCTGTATACTTCTGGCCCTTCTTTGGACACTGTGTTAACAAACCTCCAGACGAGCTTCAATGCCATACAACTCTCCTTCCTTGGCCTCCAACTGCTCTTAAATGCAAGGAAAACTAAATGCATGCTCTTCAACCGAATGCTGCCCCTACCTGCCCGCCTGTCCAACATCACTACTCTGGATGGCTCTGACTTAGAATACGTGGATAACTACAAATACCTAGGTGTCTGGTTAGACTGTAAACTCTCCTTCCAGACTCACATTAAGCATCTCCAATCCAAAATTAAATCTAGAATCGGCTTCCTATTTCACAACAAAGCATCCTTCACTCATGCTGCCAAACATAAAACTGACTATCCTACCGATCCTTGACTTCGGCGATGTCATTTACAGAATAGCCTCCAACACTCTACTCAGCAAATTGGATGTAGTCTATCACAGTGCCATCTGTTTTGTCACCAAAGCCCCATATACTACCCACCACTGCGACCTGTATGCTCTCGTTGGCTGGCCCTCGCTTCATATTCATCGCCAAACCCACTGGCTCCAGGTCATCTATAAGTCTTTGTTAGGTAAGCCCCGCCTTATCTCAGCTCACTGGTCATCATAACAGCACCCACCCGTAGCACGCGCTCCAGCAGGTATATTTCACTGGTCACCCCCAAAGCCAATTCCTCCTTTGGCAGCCTTTCCTTCCAATTCTCTGCTGCCAATGGCTGGAACGAACTGCAAAAATCACTGAAACTGGAGACTCATATCTCCCTCACATAATTTATGCATCAGTTGTCAGAGCAGCTCACACGTCATTGCACCTGTACACAGCCCATCTGTAAATAGTCCACCCAACTACCTCATCCCCATATTGTTATTTATTTTGCACCCCAGTATCTCTACTTGCACGTTCATCTTCTGCACATCTATCACTCCAGTGCTGAATTGCTAAATTGTAATTATTTTGCCACTATGCCCTATTTATTGCCTTAACTCCCTTATCTTACTTCATTTACACACACTGTATATAGACTTTGCTATTGTGTTATTGACTGTACGTTTGTTTATTCTATGTGTAACTCTGTGTTGTTGTTTTATGTGTCGCACTGCTTTGCTTTATCTTGGCCAGGTCACAGTTGTAAATGAGAACTTGTTCTCAACTAGCCTACCTGGTTAAATAAAGGTGTTCTCAACTGGCCTACCTGGTTAAATAAAGGTGTTCTCAACTAGTCTACCTGGTTAAATAAAGGTGAAAGAAAAACAAGTAGAAAAATAGAACTCAATTGATGGAACGTCACATTTATTTCAATATGATTGAAACAGGCCTACCGTTTTAGATTTTAATGCAGTCTTCTCGGGTTTTTCATTTAAAGCATATTTTTATAGCCTACATTGCGTGTTTGTATCAATTGCAAAGACACTGGTAACTTTGTATTTCTAGTCAACTGTGTTCTGAATTTATCAGCGATAACAGAGAGACGGATAAACCATGTGATTCTGTTTAGCGGGGATCTTCTGTGTATAAAGTGAGGGCAAAAAATGCATCTAACGACGCACTTAGCTGATCTACGAGTGGCCTGGGGCACGGGTTATATTACGAGCGTTTTCAAGTGCAACGTTAAAAATGATGGTTTGGGAAGCAGCTTGGAGATTTAATGATGCTCCTGTGAAGGTTCTAACGATGAACTTAGCCTTAAGATGCTTTTGGGAAACCGGGCCCAGGGCAGAAGGAGAAGGGGGGGGGGGGGGGTCATCTGGAAGAGCCAGGCTGTCGTGTTTGTGTGTGTTGGGGTTGAAAATAAGGAGCCAGCGATGCCCTGTTGTGTGGTGGCGACTGGCGCGAGGGGGGTAACCATGATGATGCCAGACCATAAACCACGCCAATTAACGTCACCACCGTCCAAGTTCTTCCCACAGAGCAACATATTATGTGGTTGTACCCTATATCCCACAATTACACTTTATATACAGCATTAGCTGATTGAGATTGACGTTCTATGGAATAGTGAACTCAAGCATACCTGCACTGCACACAAACTATGTCTAGTGGGTCATGGGTGCAGTGCACATATAAACAGCCTGTCATTGGTCCAGGTCTGGAGTATCTCATGCCCATTAGCTCAGTCAACACATGGAGTCCGGGCGGGATCCATCATCGTACATCAAAGTGGAGCAGCAGACTACTGCTTGGTACTTTGAAATGAGCCAAGAACTCCAGTGCTCCCTCAGAAGCTTGGCTCAGGTTTCTCAAACAGATTTGTCAGATTACACAACCTTTATGATCTAACCTACATGATATATGGTTTAGATTAGTAGTTGTAGTACCCATTAGAGACTGGTTATAGGATGGATGATGATGGTGCTCTCTCTAATTTATCTAAAAACACCCACTTTTCTTCCTGTGCTTTGAGGGGTTTCGTTGAGTTGTGCATACAGATGTAGGATCTTTAATTTGACCACTTTATCACAATAGGAAAATAATCCTGCAGTAACAGAACATGTGAATTATTGTGTGGATTATTATGAATGGACATTTTTAGAACCTTGAATACTACAAGTTTGCTTTTGCTGATGTGCAGGACATATCCTGAAACAACATGGTGGTCAAATTAAGATCCTACATCTGTAGGTAGGTTGCCTATCACTTAGTGTGTCTTAATAAAGTAGTGGCACGTTGTTATGGGAAATGCCGTCTCTAAGGTGAGAGATAAAAACATCAGATTTTATTTTCTTGCCCTGAGTTTGTGGGTGTGTATTTGTGCATTTATCAGTCTCGGTCTGTCTCTTATTTATAAATGGTGTCTGTCTGTAGCACACACGTCTGTTGTGTTTAGTCTGGGGACGTGACAGCCTTTCAAGTCAGGACCAGCTCTTAAACATACCCGCACCGCCTAGGGCCTATCATCAAAGTCACAGGAGAAGGTAGAGCAGTGTTTAAGGACCTGTCAGACATCACACAAACAACTGATAGACAGACAGACAGACACTAAAGAAAGTATGGTGGGCGGGTGTTTACAGTCAGTCCATTTTAAATTAGGGCACTGCAACATTTAATTTTAAAAAGAAGACTGGTGTTTATGTCAGTGAAAGTAGACGGTCTCAAGTTCAACTGTAGATTCAGGCCCAAACAAGACCTTGTCCGACGTTGACCTGGAACCGAACACGTTGACCTGGAACCGAACACGTTCACCTGGAACCGAACACGTTGACCTGGAACCGAACACGTTCACCTGGAACCGAACACGTTCACCTGGAACCGAACACGTTGACCTGGAACCGAACACGTTCACCTGGAACCGAACACGTTCACCCACCTGGAACCGAACACGTTGACCTGGAACCGAACACGTTGACCTGGAACCGAACACGTTCACCTAGAACCAAACATGTCAACCCTCTGGCCCCCGTGATCTTCTTCACAACCCTTTACCTCTCTTGCTTGGTCCAAGAATCATGACTGACTGCCCCCCGAGCTGAGACATTCTCCTGTAGGTTCTAGGTGTGTTCACATCTTGACTCAAGAGGGGGTTTAGTGTTTCTGGAAGGCCCAGCCAGAAGCTATCTTTTGGCATCGGAGCCTGTTGACATGGGGAGTTGTGTTTAGTGTAGAGTGCTGTGTTGGCGAGAGAGGGGGAGAAAGAGAGAGGGGGGGGCGAGGGAGGGAGAGAGGGGGAGCAAGAGAGAGAGATGGGAGCGAGGGAGGGAGAGAGGGGGCGGGGGGTGAGCGAGGGAGAGAGTGAGTGGGTGGTTTGTTTGCGTGGTTTACTGTTTTAGTTCATAGCCCTAAAGGATTGTTTGGGGGTGGTCCTCTTCACTCCACACCACCTACTTCTAATTCCCTGAAGCCATCTGGGATTTTAATGCATATTGTTGCTCCCCTAACACGCGTTTTGACCACCCCTGTTGGAAGTCGGCTAAACCATTCAGTCTTTCTCTATCCAAAGGCATGAGCTCACCAATACAATACAAAACTCTGAAGACTCCTGGCTACAACACGTGTTCAGTAAGACAGGCTGGAACCCATGTATGCTGTCATGCACTTTTTTGTTGTTGTTGCCATTTACACAACTGGTCCAAGACTGCTGTAATGACGTTGTCCAGCATGACTAATAGTTGGTCTGGGGTTTGGAAAAGTGATCAAAAATCTGTTTCTAAAGGGCAGAAAGTAACCAACGACTATTTTAGCCTGATATTGAGGTGCTTGTTTAGTCCTAGGTTATGCCCTATGACTCTCTCTCCTTCTCTCCTCTCTCTTTTTCTCTCTCTCTCTCTCTCTGTCTGTCTGGCTTTGTCTCCCCCCTCTATATCCCTCTCTCCCCCCCTGTCCTCTACCTCTCTCTCCCTCCTGGCCTTTACCTCTCTCTCTCTCCTGGCCTCTCCCTCTCTCTCCCTCCTGTCCTCTACCTCTCTCTCCCTCCTGGTCTCTACCTCTCTCTCCCCCCTGGCCTCTACCTCTCACTCCCTCCTGGCCTCTACCTCTCCCTCCTGGCCTCTACTTCTCTCTCCCCCTGGTCTCTACCTCTCTCCCCCTGTCCTCTACCTCTCTCTCCCTCCTGGCCTTTACCTCTCTCTCCCCCTGGTCTCTACCTCTCCCCCTGGCCTCTACCTCTCTCTCCCCCTGGCCTCTACCTCTCTCTCCCTCCTGGCCTTTACCTCTCTCCCCCCTGTCCTCTACCTCTCTCTCCCTCCTGGCCTTTACCTCTCTCTCCCCCTGTCCTCTACCTCTCCCCCTGGCCTCTACCTCTCTCTCCCTCCTGGCCTCTACCTCTCTCTCCCTCCTGGCCTCTACCTCTCTCTCCCTCCTGGTCTCTACCTCTCTCTCCCCCTGGCCTCTACCTCTCTCTCCCCTGGCCTCTACCTCTCTCTCCCCTGGACTCTACCTCTCTCTCCCCTGGCCTCTACCTCTCTCTCCCTCCTGGCCTCTACCTCCCTCTCCCCCCTGGCCTCTACCTCTCTCTCCCTCCTGGTCTCTATCTCTCTCCCTCCTGGCCTCTACCTCTCTCTCCCTCCTGGCCTCTACCTCTCTCTCCCCCCTGGCCTCTACTTCTCTCTCCCTCCTGGCCTCTACCTCTCTCTCCCCCCTGGCATTTACCTCTCTCATAGGATAATACGATTAAAACAGGAATGTGTGAAAGTTGCTCTTTGTATCGAGAGAGGGAGAGACTCCCAGTATTGTCTGTGGCTCAGAGTGAAATATGAGCGTGTGTTTTAACCTCATAAATGTCAAATTAAATCAAATGTCTCTCCCAGACAACGGTATGCACCAATCTCCATGCCAGACAGCGGTATGCACCAATCTCCATGCCAGACAACGGTATGCACCAATCTCCATCCAAGACAACGGTATGCACCAATCTCCATCCCAGACAACGGTATGCACCAATCTCCATCCAAGACAACGGTATGCACCAATCTCCATCCAAGACAACGGTATGCACCAATCTCCATCCAAGACAACGGTATGCACCAATCTCCATGCCAGACAGCGGTATGCACCAATCTCCATCCAAGACAACGGTATGCACCAATCTCCATCCAAGACAACGGTATGCACCAATCTCCATCCAAGACAACGGTATGCACCAATCTCCATCCAAGACAACGGTATGCACCAATCTCCATGCCAGACAACTGATCAAAAGTTTGGGCCACCTTCCTCAAACTATACATCACTATCATTCATTGAAGCCAAAGGGGGTCCTTCAGGCTTTTACAGGGCCGACTAGATAATATATCATTGCAGGTGTCTGGCAAAAACAATGCGTACTGTATTTTTGTGAATTGAGACTATGCCCAAAACACTATGTGCTGTTGTGCTAAGAACATTCCGAAGCGTTTCATTGGCTGTCCCGTCAGGTTGCCTATAGTTACGTTATAATTTACTATGACATACTGGGCTGGGACGATACCAGTATTGCAAATACTCGTTGGTTTTGTGGCAAGGAAACAAAACACAAAGCAGATTTAACTTTAGGAAAACAGCCCTAAATGTTAGAAACAAACATCGTTATGTTGTCATCTGGAGTCACATGTATTTTCTAAGCTCTAACAGACATTATTGGTCATACAGCAGGTTGGTCTGCATGTTTTTATTTTTGTTATGGGAAAAATATTGCGATACTGGTGTCGTCCTGGACCTAATGAAATAATGCATAACTCGATAGTACACTACATGACCAAAAGTATGTGGACACCTGCTTGTCTAACATTTCATTCCAAAATCATGGGTATTAATATGGAATTGATCCCCCCTCCCCCCTTTGCTGCTACACTCTTCTGGGAAAGCTTTCCACTAGATGCTGGAACATTGCTGCTATAACAGCCTCCACTCTTCTGGGAAGGCTTTCCACTAGATGCTGGAACATTGCTGCTATAACAGCCTCCACTCTTCTGGGAAGGCTTTCCACTAGATGTTGGAACATTGCTGCTATAACAGCCTCCACTCTTCTGGGAAGGCTTTCCACTAGATGCTGGAACATTGCTGCTATAACAGCCTCCACTCTTCTGGGAAGGCTTTCCACTAGATGTTGGAACATTGCTGCTATAACAGCCTCCACTCTTCTGGGAAGGCTTTCCACTAGATGTTGGAACATTGCTGCTATAACAGCCTCCACTCTTCTGGGAAGGCTTTCCACTAGATGCTGGAACATTGCTGCTATAACAGCCTCCACTCTTCTGGGAAGGCTTTCCACTAGATGCTGGAACATTGCTGCTATAACAGCCTCCACTCTTCTGGGAAGGCTTTCCACTAGATGTTGGAACATTGCTGCTATAACAGCCTCCACTCTTCTGGGAAGGCTTTCCACTAGATGTTGGAACATTGCTGCTATAACAGCCTCCACTCTTCTGGGAAGGCTTTCCACTAGATGTTGGAACATTGCTGCTATAACAGCCTCCACTCTTCTGGGGAGGCTTTCCACTAGATGTTGGAACATTGCTGCTATAACAGCCTCCACTCTTCTGGGAAGGCTTTCCACTAGATGTTGGAACATTGCTGCTATAACAGCCTCCACTCTTCTGGGAAGGCTTTCCACTAGATGTTGGAACATTGCTGCTATAACAGCCTCCACTCTTCTGGGAAGGCTTTCCACTAGATGCTGGAACGTTGCTGCTATAACAGCCTCCACTCTTCTGGGAAGGCTTTCCACTAGATGCTGGAACATTGCTGCTATAACAGCTTCCACTCTTCTGGGAAGGCTTTCCACTAGATGTTGGAACATTGCTGCTATAACAGCCTCCACTCTTCTGGGAAGGCTTTCCACTAGATGCTGGAACATTGCTGCTATAACAGCCTCCACTCTTCTGGGAAGGCTTTCCACTAGATGCTGGAACATTGCTGCTATAACAGCTTCCACTCTTCTGGGAAGGCTTTCCACTAGATGTTGGAACATTGCTGCTATAACAGCCTCCACTCTTCTGGGAAGGCTTTCCACTAGATGTTGGAACATTGCTGCTATAACAGCCTCCACTCTTCTGGGAAGGCTTGTTGGAACATTGCTGCGGGGACTTGCTTCCATTCAGCCACAAGAGCATTATAGAGGTAGGGCACTGATGTAGGGCGATTAGGCCTGGTGCACAGTCGACGTTCCAGTTCATCCCAAAGGTGTTCGATGGGGTTGAGGTCAGGGCTCTGCGCAGGACAGTCAAGTTCTTCCACACCGATTTCTGTATGGACCTCGCTTTATGCACGGGGGCATACATTTGAAGGGGTGTCCACATACTGTTGTATGTATGTGTGTGTGTGTGTATCAAAATATACCTCCCCAACACCACTATAGTTCCTTAACTAAACTGATTTAATGGAATCATCCAAAATACACCGGCATTGTCTGTGAGGAATTCTGATGTTGCAGGTGGTAGACGATACAGATAGTTCCATCATGAGTGTGTGTGTGTGTTTTGTGTTTCTTGTCTTCGTGGGGTTCTGGTGAATTCTCTGCAGAACTAACCACAGATAGGACCTATGATTATATGATGAGCTAACCAACTACAACTTGTAAGGTCATGTCAACAGCGGAGACTGTGCCTGCCAACCTCAGCAATTACATAATCTCATGTTTATGACAGGCTCTACTGGAACTCAAAGGGCTGAACTATGGAAGATATAGGGGTGTTCTTTATCTACAGCCTGGTTCTGTATTGATGTGCAGCGCATAACACCTTCAAAGCACCCCTACAAACTCAATGTGAAGCAATCCGTAACATTTCCTGAGAGAACCATACCCTTTTTTCACTCCCAGTGAGAGAGATACACACACACACACACACCCTTACCTAAACCTTCAGCTATGCATTTATATGGGCTGTGCCTATTGTTTTGCTGCTGTATGAAGAGGGGTGAAGGTGTATTTTCCCAGAGCTATAAATCAGCGTTGACGGCAGGGAGGGAGATTCCTCAGGTGTTGTACCAGTGCCAGCCTGGGTTTACCCTTCCATCTGTATCTAACACTGGGTTTACCTTTCCATCTGTATCTAACCCTGGGTTTACCTTTCCATCTGTATCTAACACTGGGTTTACCTTTCCATCTGTATCTAACACTGGGTTTACCTTTCCATCTGTATCTAACCCTGTGTTTACCTTTCCATCTGTATCTAACACTGGGTTTACCTTTCCATCTGCATCTAACACTGGGTTTACCTTTCCATCTGTATCTAACACTGGGTTTACCTCTCCATCTGTATCTAACACTGGGTTTACCTTTCCATCTGTATCTAACCCTGGGTTTACCTTTCCATCTGTATCTAACCCTGGGTTTACCTTTCCATCTGTATCTAACACTGGGTTTACCTTTCCATCTGTATCCAACACTAGGTTTACCTTTCCATCTGTATCTAACACTGGGTTTATCTTTCCATCGGTATCTAACACTGGGTTTACCTTTCCATCTGTATCTAACACTGGGTTTACCTTTCCATCTGTATCTAACACTAGGTTTACCTTTCCATATGTATCTAACACTAGGTTTACCTTTCCATCTGTATCTAACACTGGGTTTACCTTTCCTTCTGTATCTAACACTGGGTTTACCCTCCATCTGTATCTAACACTGGGTTTACCTTTCCATCTGTATCTAACACTGGGTTTACCTTTCCATCTGTATCTAACACCGGGTTTACCTTTCCATCTGTATCTAACACTGGGTTTACCTTTCCATCTGTATCTAACACCGGGTTTACCTTTCCATCTGTATCTAACACTGGGTTTACCTTTCCATCTGTATCTAACACTGGGTTTACCTTTCCATCTGTATCTAACCATGTGTTTACCTTTCCATCTGTATCTAACCCCGTGTTTACCTTTCCATCTGTATCTAGCCATGTGTTTACCTTTCCATCTGTATCTAACCCTGTGTTTACCTTTCCATCTGTATCTAACCCTGTGTTTACCTTTCCATCTGTATCTAACCCTGTGTTTACCTTTCCATCTGTATCTAACACTAGGTTTACCTTTCCACCTGTATCTAACCCTGTGTTTACCTTTCCATCTGTATCTAACCCGGTGTTTACCTTTCCATCTGTATCTAACCCGGTGTTTACCTTTCCGTCTGTATCTAACACTGGGTTTACCTTTCCGTCTGTATCTAACCCTGGGTTTACCTTTCCATCTGTATCTAACACTGGGTTTACCCTTCCATCTGTATCTAACACTAGGTTTACCTTTCCATCTGTATCTAACCCTGTGTTTACCTTTCCATCTGTATCTAACCCGGTGTTTACCTTTCCATCTGTATCTAACCCGGTGTTTACCTTTCCATCTGTATCTAACCCGGTGTTTACCTTTCCATCTGTATCTAACCCTGTGTTTACCTTTCCATCTGTATCTAACCCTGTGTTTACCTTTCCATCTGTATCTAACACTGGGTTTACCTTTCCATCTGTATCTAACACTGGGTTTACCTTTCCATCTGTATCTAACCCTGGGTTTACCTTTCCATCTGTATCTAACCCTGTGTTTACCTTTCCATCTGTATCTAACCCTGTGGATGTCTTACAGAAGGTTTCTGCATAACAACTGAGGTGTTCTTTTGTTTCCTCAGACAGGAAGGAGGCTGTTGTAACTGTATTACCATTATTGTTGAACTCGATGATGTCATTCATACACATAACTTAGTGCCTATCCATAACTAAGACATTGCCATCAACCCCTGATGATGTCTAACATTCTAACACTGTGTTTTTTTGTCTCTTTGAAGCCATGGAGGAGTTGGTGTGTGAGCTGCGTCTGTTCCTGGACCTGCTGGACAGGGAGTATCTGAGCGCTGGGGTCAGGGAGAAGAAGATGCTCATCTCCAACATCCTTCACAGGGTCCTCGCCGCTAAAGGTTACAACCGCAGCTATTATCAAATACAGTGGTATCTGTCGCATGCTTCGTAAACAACAGGCTGACAATGAGGCGCTTACTTACAGGACCGTTCCCAAAAAATGTAGAGAGAAAAAATAATAGTCAAATAATAATAATGACACACGGAATAAATCCACAATGAGTAACGATAATTTGGCTGTACACACGAGGTGCCAGTACTGAGTCAATGTGCAGTGTTACGAGGTAGTTGAGGTACACACAGTATGTACATATACTGTAGGTAGGGATAAAGTGACTGTAACATTATCTTGCATACAACCTTTACACAATCTCACATCTCCTACATCTTCCACACAATCCTCAACATTAAAGACCACAACCTTCACCATCATACAACCTTTACACAATCTCACATCTCCTACATCTTCCACACGATCCTCAACATTAAACACCACAACCTTCACAATCATACAACCTTTACACAATCTCACATCTCCTACATCTTCCACACGATCCTCAACATTAAAGACCACAACCTTCACCATCACACAACCTTTACACAATCTCACATCTCCTACATCTTCCACACGACCCTCAACATTAA
The DNA here is from genome assembly GCF_034236695.1 of Oncorhynchus nerka. NCBI lineage: Eukaryota > Metazoa > Chordata > Actinopteri > Salmoniformes > Salmonidae > Oncorhynchus > Oncorhynchus nerka. The sequence continues at coordinate 59,173,910 of NC_088403.1, forward strand.
AGACCACAACCTTCACCATCACACAACCTTTACACAATCTCACATCTCCTACATCTTCCACACAATCCTCAACATTAAAGACCACAACCTTCACCATCAGACAACCTTTACACAATCTCACATCTCCTACATCTTCCACACGACCCTCAACATTAAAGACCACAACCTTCACCATCACACAACCTTTACACAATCTCACTCCACTCTCACCCGGACCAACAGCCATTTCATACCCTCAATCCACATACTCTACCTCATTGCCATTATCATCATACCTAATACATGCCATTGCATTTTATGTTTGTTGATTGTAATTCGATCTCTCTGTCTTCCTCTCTCAGAGCCCTCGTTCAAGTCAGAGGACCACAGCAGCCTTTCTGCACCCCCTCAGATGCCACTCCCTGAGATCCCACACCCCTGGCTCGTAAGACCACCTCACACACCATCGCTCTCTCTCTCTCTCTCTCTCTCTCTGACCTATGACATCACACCCCTGGCTCGTAAGACCACCTCACACACCATCGCTCTCTCTCTCTCTGACCAACGACATCACACCCCTGGCTCGTAAGACCACCTCACACACCATCGCTCTCTCTCTCTCTCTGACCAACGACATCACACCCCTGGCTCGTAAGACCACCTCACACACCATCGCTCTCTCTCTCTCTCTGACCAACGACATCACACCCCTGGCTCGTAAGACCACCTCACACACCATCGCTCTCTCTCTCTCTCTCTCTGACCAATGACATCACACCCCTGGCTCGTAAGACCACCTCACACACCATCGCTCTCTCTCTCTCTCTGACCAACGACATCACACCCCTGGCTCGTAAGACCACCTCACACACCATCTCTCTCTCTCTCTCTGACCTATGACATCACACCCCTGGCTCGTAAGACCACCTCACACACCATCGCGCTCTCTCTCTCTCTCTCTCTCTCTGACCTATGACATCACACCCCTGGCTCGTAAGACCACCTCACACACCATCGCTCTCTCTCTCTCTCTCTCTCTGACCTATGACATCACACCCCTGGCTCGTAAGACCACCTCACACACCATCTCTCTCTCTCTCTCTGACCTATGACATCACACCCCTGGCTCGTAAGACCACCTCACACACCATCGCTCTCTCTCTCTCTCTGACCAACGACATCACACCCCTGGCTCGTAAGACCACCTCACACACCATCGCTCTCTCTCTCTCTGACCTATGACATCACACCCCTGGCTCGTAAGACCACCTCACACACCATCGCTCTCTCTCTCTCTGACCTATGACATCACACCCCTGGCTCGTAAGACCACCTCACACACCATCACTCTCTCTCTCTCTCTCTCTCTCTGACCAACGACATCACACCCCTGGCTCGTAAGACCACCTCACACACCATCGCTCTCTCTCTCTCTCTCTCTCTGACCTATGACATCACAACCTTTACGTCACATGCAGTGCATTCGGAAAGTATTCAGACCCCTTGACTTTTCATTGGATTTTTTACGTTACAGCCTTATTCTAAAATGGATTAAATAAAACATCTACACACACTACCCCATAATGACAAAGTGAACATTTTTCACATTTTATTAACTATAAAAAACAGAAATACCTTATATACAATTATTATTCAGACCCTTTGCTATCAGACTCAAAATTGAGCTCAGGTGCATCCTGTTTCCATTGATCATCCTTGAGATGTTTCTACAACTTGATTGGAGTCCACCTGTGGTAAATGTAATTGATTGGACATGATTTGGAAAGGCACACACCTGTCTATATAAGGTCCCACAGTTGACAGTGCATGTCAGAGCAAAAACCAAGTCATGAGGTCGAAGGAATTGTGCGTAGAGCTCTGAGACAGGATTGTGTCGAGGCACAGATCTGGGTAACGGTACCAAAACAAAAACATTTGGCAGCATTGAAGGTCCCCAAGAGCACAGTGACTTATATCATTCTTAAATGGAAGAAGGCACATGACAGCCCAATTGGAGTTTTCCAAAAGGCAGCTAAAGGACTCTCAGACCATGAGAAACAAGATTATCTGGTCTGATGAAACCAAGATTGAACTCTTTGGCTTGAATGCCAAACGTCACTTCTGGAGGAAACCTGGCACCATCCCTGCGGTGAAGCATGGTGGCGGCAGCATCATGCTGTGGGGATGTTTTTCAGTGGCAGGAACTGGGAGACTAGTCAGGATTGAGTGAAAGATGAACGAAGCAAAGTACAGAGAGCCTTGATGAAAACCTGCACCAGAGCGCTCAGCACCTCAGACTGGGGCAAAGGTTCACCTTCCAACAGGACAATGACCCTAAGCACACAGCCAAGACAACGCAGGGGTGGCTTCGGGACAAGCCTCTGAATGTCCTTGAGTGGCCCAGCAAGAGCCCAGATTTGAACCTGATCAAGCAGCTTTGATCACCATCCAGCCTGATAGAGCTTGAGAGGATCTGCAGAGAAGAATGGGAGAAACTCCACAAATACAGGTGTACCAAGCTTGAGGAGTCTTAACTAAGAAGAATTGGCTGTAATCACTGCCAGAGGTGCTTCAACAATAGTACTGAGTAAAGGGTCTGAATACTTACAGTACCAGTCAAACGTTTGAACTCACCTACTCATTCAAGGGTTTTTCTTAATTTTTACTATTTTCTAGAATGTAGAATAATAGTTAAGAAATCAAAACAATGAAATAACACATATGGAATCATGTAGTAACCAAAAAAGTGTTAAATCAAAATATAAAATATATTTGAGATTCTTCAAAGTAGTCACCCTTTGCCTTGATGACAGCTTTGGACACTCTTTGCATTCTCTCAACCAGCTTCATGAGGAATGCTTTTCCAACAGTCTTGAAGGAGTTCCCACATATGCTGAACACTTGTTGGCTGCTTTTCCTTCACTCTGTGGTCCAACTCATCCTAAACCATCTCAATTGGGTTGAGGTCGGGTGATTGTGGAGGCCAGGTCATCTGATGCAGCAATCCATCACTCTCCTTGGTCAAATACCCCTTACACAGTCTGGAGGTGTGTTTTGGGTCATTGTCCTGCTGAAAAACAAATGATAGTCCCACTAAGCGCAAACCAGATGGGATGGCGTATCGCTGCAGAATGCTGTGGTAGCCATGCTGGTTAAATGTGCCTTGAATTCTAAATAAATCACAGACAGTGTCACCAGCAAAGCATCCCCACACCATCTTCCTCCATGCTTCATGGTGGGAACCACACATGCAGAGATCATCCGTTCACCTACTCTGTGTCTCACAAAGACACGCCGGTTGGAACCAAAAATCACAAATTTGGACTCATCAAACCAAAGGACAGATTTCCACCAGTCTAATGTCCATTGCTCGTGTATCTTGGCCCAAGCATGTCTCTTCTTCTTATTGGTGTCCTTTAGCAGTGGTTTCTTTGCAGCAAAATCAACCATGAAGGCCTGATTCACGCAGTCTCCTCTGAACAGCTGTTGTTGAGATGTGTCTGTGACTTGAACTCTGAAGCATTTATTTGGGCTGCAATCCGAGGTGCAGTTGACTCTAATGAACTTATCCTCTGCAGCAGAGGTAACTCTGGGTCTTCCTTTCCTGTGGCGGTCCTCATGAGAGACAGTTTCATCAAAGTGCTTGATGGTTTTTGCGACTGCCCTTGAAGAAACTTTCAAAGTTCTTGAAATTTTCCGGATTTTGACTGACCTTCATGTCTTAAAGCAATAATGGACTGTCGTTTCTCTTTGCTTATTTGAGCTGTTCATGCCATAATATGGACTTGGTCTTTTACCAAACAGGGCTATCTGCTGTATAACGCCCCTACCTTGTCACAACACAACTGATTGGCTCAAATGTATTATTATAACTTTTAACAAGGCACACCTGTTTATTGAAATCCATTCCAGGTGACTACCTCATGAAGGTGGTTGAGAGAATGCCATCAAGGCAAAAGGTGGCTACTTTGAAGAACCTCAAATATAATACATATATATATATATATATTTGTTTAACACTTGTTTGGTTACTACATGATTCCATATGTGATATTTCATAGTTTTGATGTCTTCACTATTATTCTACAATGTAGAAAATAGTAAAAATAAAGAAAAACCCTTGAATGAGTAGGTGTGTCCAAACCTTTGACTGTATGTAAATGTCCTATTTCATATATTTATATTGTTTTATACATTTGCAAAAATCTCTAAAAACTTTGTCTTTATGGAGTGTTGTGTATAGATTTATGGGGGGGAAACAACAATTTAATCTATTTTAGAACAAGGCTGTAATGTAACAAAATGTGGAAAAAGTCCAGGGAAATAGTTTCCGAATGCACTGATTGGGCATGGTAGTGATTTGTACTAGAAATGCAATGTCTTCAATCAGATCGCAACGCAACTTGTTCATTGTCCTTGAGAAGGGAATTCTTTCCCCATTCTTCAACCACATGTGATTGGACAATTTGAGACATGTTGCATGAGCTCAACACAGATCGCATGCACAACTCTGTCCCATGAATGTCACGTCCAATCATATTGGAGGATGTTACAGTCTCCTATAAAGCAGAAGGGTAGTTTTGAGTTCAATATGGTTCTGCTCTCTCGCCACCTACCTACTCCTGACACACCTGTGTGTGTGTGTGTGTGTATCCCGAACACTGCCAGTGACTGCAGGTCAAAGGAGAGTTGCATGTTTTATGGTTCCCCTAGGAAACTAGAGAGACGGGAGTGCAGTTTCTCTCCTTCTCTCTGTCTCTCTCCCTCTATATATATACTGTATCTCTCTCTCTCTCTCTCTCTCTCTGTCTCTCTCCCTCTCTATATATACTGTATCTCTCTCTTTCTCTCTCTCTCTCTCTCTCTCTCTCTCTATACTGTATCTCTCTCTCTCTCTCTCTCTATACTGTATCTCTCTCTCTCTATATACTGTATCTATCTCTCTCTCTCTCTCTCTCCCTCTCTCTCTCCCTCTATATATACTGTATCTCTCTCTCTCCCTCTCTATATATACTGTATCTCTTTCTCTCTCTCTCGCTGAAAGTACCATTCATTACATTGCGATGCTGACCTCTGGAAAAATCTCTCCAAGTAGCTGTGTTTTTCAACTTTCTTTGGTTCTGTTTCACATACCTTGAATCTCCCCCTCTCCTGTTCTCTCCCTCTATCGCTCCCTTGCTCTGTCTTTTGTCTCATCCATTCCTGTAAGTCATATCAACCCTGTAGTATGTTAGGGAGAAAGACACGCACACACATACACACCCAGGGCTGAGGGTGTCGGCGGCGGGCTTGTTGCAAATTCCAGGAACACACAATAAATTCACTGGTTTTCCCCAGAACAGGATGGAACAAGGAGGAATTCCAGAATCCTCCAACCAGGATTTCTAGAAAATCTGGGAATTTATTTAAAGTTTTGCAACCCTAGCCACGCTCTTTCTGTGACCGGCCACGGACTAGTTCTGGGCCAAACCCACACCCTCTGAAGAGGGAGCGGAATGAGACGAACCAGGGCTTCTCTCTGTTGCTTCAGATGATGTTACTGTATGTGGAAGGGATACTAGTGCAGCCGCAATCTTGGTTTAGGACTATGACTGGATCTGGCCATTGAATGACTATATAGCATTGTGTTGGGTCAACAGTCCTGGACTTCCTAGAATAAGCATAATAACATCATTTAGCAAAGTCAGCTGACATGCTAACATGCTAACACAGACCCTCTGAGTGAGTAGGGCGGAGATATGCTGGCCACATGGGTGGTGCTATTAGCAGAGAAAGACACTGTTGATAGAGTCCCTCTGTCGCTAACACACACACATACATCATTAGGGATTTGGAGACTGATACAGTATATCCATTAATTAGATAGCCACCCCAATTCCTGTCTAAGTCCAACCAGCCCAATCAACCTCACTTTGAACCACCCAGCGTGTGTGTGTGTGTGTGTGTGTGTGTGTGTGTGTGTGTGTGTGTGTGTGTGTGTGTGTGTGTGTTAAGGAACACGTATGAAAGAGTACTGTGTGTGTGTGTGTGTGTGTTAAGGAAAACGTATGAAAGAGTACTGTGTGTGTATGATGAATAGAGAGAACATATTAGAAGTGTTGATTTCTGCAGACAGTTGTGAAATCTGTGGCCTTGAATGATCTCAACCACATAAAGAGTTTCCTAATTTGGCTCTTTGGACATGATTCTTTGGTTGTGGGACAAAGGGCCAAAATCTGAGACGTTGGGTCACACTAGTGTGTGTGTGTGTGTGTGTGTGTGTGTGTGTGTGTGTGTGTGTGTGTGTGTGTAGGCTGATTGCTTACTGTGTCTTTACAGTGAGAGAGAGTAGATAGATAAATGTAAGGGTAGGGACCTGGTTAGACCACACGGAACGCTGCACACACACACACACTGTTTTACTTGGTGAGTACAGCTTTCATTTTGATTTAATCAAGCTGGACTCAACTCCAGGACAGGAGTTTTCCTGAGCGGGTCACATGGTCAGGGTGGCAGGAGACCTCAGAGCCCTACTTTTAGGAAATTCATTGTCAAGGGTTAATGTCTGGTAGAGGTTAATGTCTGGTAGAGGTTAATGTCTGGTAGGGGTTAATGTCTACTAGGGGTTAATGTCTACTCGGGGTTAATGTCTACTCGGGGTTAATGTCTACTAGAGGTTAATGTCTACTCGGGGTTAATGTCTGGTAGAGGTTAATGTCTGGTAGAGGTTAATGTCTGGTAGAGGTTAATGTCTGGTAGAGGTTAATGTCTACTAGGGGTTAATGTCTACTAGGGGTTAATGTCTACTCGGGGTTAATGTCTACTAGAGGTTAATGTCTACTCGGGGTTAATGTCTACTCGGGGTTAATGTCTACTCGGGGTTAATATCTGGTAGAGGTTAATGTCTGGTAGAGGTTAATGTCTACTAGGGGTTAATGTCTGGTAGAGGTTAATGTCTACTAGGGGTTAATGTCTACTCGGGGTTAATGTCTACTCGGGGTTAATGTCTACTCGGGGTTAATGTCTACTAGGGGTTAATGTCTACTCGGGGTTAATGTCTACTAGGGGTTAATGTCTACTCGGGGTTAATGTCTACTCGGGGTTAATGTCTACTAGGGGTTAATGTCTACTCGGGGTTAATGTCTACTCGGGGTTAATGTCTACTAGGGGTTAATGTCTACTCGGGGTTAATGTCTACTCGGGGTTAATGTCTACTAGGGGTTAATGTCTGGTAGGGGTTAATGTCTGGTAGAGGTTAATGTCTGGTAGAGGTTAATGTCTGGTAGAGGTTAATGTCTGGTAGAGGTTAATGTCTGGTAGAGGTTAATGTCTGGTAGAGGTTAATGTCTACTAGAGGTTAATGTCTACTAGAGGTTAATGTCTACTCGGGGTTAATGTCTACTCGGGGTTAATGTCTACTCGGGGTTAATGTCTACTCGGGGTTAATGTCTACTCGGGGTTAATGTCTACAAGGGGTTAATGTCTACTCGGGGTTAATGTCTGGTAGAGGTTAATGTCTGGTAGAGGTTAATGTCTACTAGGGGTTAATGTCTACTAGGGGTTAATGTCTACTCGAGGTTAATGTCTACTCGGGGTTAATGTCTACTAGGGGTTAATGTCTGGTAGAGGTTAATGTCTACTAGAGGTTAATGTCTACTCGGGGTTAATGTCTACTCGGGGTTAATGTCTACTCGGGGTTAATGTCTACAAGGGGTTAATGTCTACTCGGGGTTAATGTCTGGTAGAGGTTAATGTCTACTAGGGGTTAATGTCTACTTGGGGTTAATGTCTACTAGGGGTTAATGTCTACTCGGGGTTAATGTCTACTTGGGGTTAATGTCTACTTGGGATTAATGTCTACAAGGGGTTAATGTCTACTAGGGGTTAATGTCTACTCGGGGTTAATGTCTACTAGGGGTTAATGTCTACTTGGGGTTAATGTCTACAAGGGGTTAATGTCTACTAGGGGTTAATGTCTACTTGGGGTTAATGTCTACAAGGGGTTAATGTCTACTAGGGGTTAATGTCTACTCGGGGTTAATGTCTACAAGGGGTTAATGTCTACTAGGGGTTAATGTCTACTCGGGGTTAATGTCTACTAGGGGTTAATGTCTACTTGGGGTTAATGTCTACTTGGGGTTAATGTCTACTTGGGGTTAATGTCTACTCGGGGTTAATGTCTACTCGGGGTTAATGTCTACTAGGGGTTAATGTCTACTCGGGGTTAATGTCTACTTGGGGTTAATGTCTACTAGGGGTTAATGTCTACTCGGGGTTAATGTCTACTAGGGGTTAATGTCTACTAGGGGTTAATGAGTTCCTTCCTGCTGCTGCTGACTGACATCGCTGTAGATTAACAGGAGGGGGCGGGATGGAAACTGTAGAGAGGAAGTTGGATACTCCCGTCTCTCTACTTTCCTAGGGGAACCACAAAACATATAGCTCCTCCTTTGACCTGCAGTCACTGGCAGTGTTATTCGGCACATACACACACACACACACACACACACACACACACACACACACTGCTGGCTGTGATTAGACATAATGGCCCCAGGCGTTCAGTGACAGACTGACTGAAGCCTCTCTCTCTCTCTTTCTTTCTTTTTTCTTTCTCTCTCTCTCGCTGTGTCTTTCTCTCTCTCTCTATCTCTCTCTCTGTGTCTCTTTCTCTCTCTGTCTCTTTCTCTCTCTCGCTCTCTCTCTGTGTCTCTCTCTCTGTGTGTCTCTTTCTCTCTCTCTCTCTGTGTGTGTCTCTCTCTCTCTGTGTGTGTCTCTCTCTCTCTCTGTGTCTCTCTCTCTCTCTGTGTGTCTTTCTCTCTCTCTCTGTGTCTTTCTCTCTATCTCTGTGTGTCTCTTTCTCTCTGTCTCTCTCGCTCTCTCTTTCTCTCTCTCTCCGTGTCTCTTTCTCTCTCTCTCTTTCTCTCTCTCTCCGTGTCTCTTTCTCTCTCTCTCTTTCTCTCTTTCTCTCTCTCTCTCTGTGTGTCTCTTTCTCTCTCTCTCTCTGTGTCTCTTTCTCTCTCTGTGTCTCTCTCTCTGTGTGTCTCTTTCTCTCTTTCTCTCTCTCTTTGTGTCTCTCTCTCTCTGTGTCTTTCTCTCTCTCTCTCTTTCTCTCTCTCTGTGTCTCTTTCTCTCTCTCTCTGTGTCTCTCTCTCTCTCTCTCTCTCTCTCTCTCTCTCTCTCTCTCTCTCTCTCTCTCTCTCTCTCTCTCTTTGTGTCTCTTTCTCTCTCTCTTGGTCTCTTTCTCTGTGTCTATCTCTCTGTGTCTCCTTCTCTCTCTCTGTGTGTCTCTTTTGCTCTCTGTCTCGCTCTCTCTTTTCTCTCTCTCCGTGTCTCTTTCTCTCTCTCTCTTTCTCTCTCTCTCCGTGTCTCTTTCTCTCTCTCTCTTTCTCTCTCTCTCTCTGTGTGTCTCTTTCTCTCTCTCTCTCTGTGTCTCTTTCTCTCTCTGTGTCTCTCTCTCTCTGTGTGTCTCTTTCTCTCTTTCTCTCTCTCTTTGTGTCTCTCTCTCTCTGTGTCTTTCTCTCTCTCTCTCTTTCTCTCTCTCTCTGTGTCTCTTTCTCTCTCTCTCTGTGTCTCTCTCTCTCTCTCTCTCTCTCTCTCTCTCTCTCTCTCTCTCTCTCTCTCTCTCTCTCTTTCACTCTCTCTCTCTCTTTGTGTCTCTTTCTCTCTCTCTTGGTCTCTTTCTCTGTGTCTATCTCTCTGTGTCTCCTTCTCTCTCTCTGTGTGTCTCTTTTGCTCTCTGTCTCTCTCTCTCTTTCTCTCTCTCTCTGTGTCCTCTCATCCTCTGTCTGCCCCCCCCCAGGTTAGGCATGTACATGTACAAGACTCAGCTCATCCATTTGATGTCATTACTTTGAGCCAGATGAGTGGCTCAGTTCCAGTTGCTCTCGGATACATTGCATGGAGTGTGGGTTTGCGAGTGGTGCTGCTCCATTCCGGCTCTATGTAGGAGAATATGGAACAAGCATAGCCAGGCCTGCTGCTGAGACACAAATCAGTTCCGTCTGTGTTGATGTTGGCAAGTGTCACTGCCCCCACCCCTTCTCCTCCTCTCCCCACCCACCCCTCCTCCTCTCCCCACCCACCCCTCCTCCTCTCCCGACCCACTCATCCTCCTCTCCCCACCCACCCCTCCTCCTCTCCCCACCCACCCCTCCTCCTCTCCCCACCCACCCCTTCTCCTCTCCCCACCCACCCCTTCTCCTCTCCCCCACCCACCCCTTCTCCTCTCCCCACCCTCCTCTCCCCACCCACCCCTTCTCCTCTCCCCACCCACCCCTTCTCCTCTCCCCACCCACCCCTCCTCCTCCCCCACCCACCCCTCCTCCTCTCCCCACCCACCCTTTCTCCTCTCCCCACCCACCCCTTCTCCTCTCCCCACCCTCCCCTCCCCACCCACCCCTTCTCCTCTCCCCACCCACCCCTTCTCCTCTCCCCACCCACCCCTTCTCCTCTCCCAACCCACCCCTCCTCCTCTCCCCACCCACCTCCTCCTCCTCCTCCCCACCCACCCCTCCTCCTCCTCTCCCCCACCCACCCCTTCTCCTCCTCTCCCCACCCCCTTCTCCTCCTCCTCCCCCACCCACCTCCTCCTCCTCTCCCCACCTCCTCCTCCTCTCCCCACCCACCTCTCCTCCTCCTTTCCCCATCCTACCCACTCTTCTCCCCACCCCACCCTCCTCCTCCTTTCCCCATCCTACCCACTCTTCTCCCCACCCACCTCCTCCTCTCCCCATCCTACCCACTCTTCTCCCCACCCCACCCACTCTTCTCCCCTCTTTTTCTTACACACACACACACACACATACACACACACACACACACTCCTATCCATACCAAGTACTGAGTTGGTCTTCATAAAGGGACTCTTTTTGCATGTCTGTGAAATGTAAAAAAACAAAAACCTTGTGGGGTTTGGAAAGAAAAGAAGATTTGCTAACTCCAACAAATGAAAGCCATCGGTCTGTCACAATTGGCGTGTTGTGGTTGGATAAGCCCGGTCCTTCTGTATTTAGCCAATCCAAATGTTTTCTAAGCTAAAAGGGAAACACATTTAGCGCTGGCGTGTAACAATGTCAGCGTTGTAAATCGATCCATGATGTGCACAGTGTGAACCAGGATCAGAATCAATCACTTCCCAATTAATACATTCCACCCATTGACTTCATCACTATTCATTTGTTTGTGGTGTTAGTTTTTTAATATATCGCTGGGTTGATGGCAAACCCTGCCATCACTAGCTGAGTCTTCAGTTTCTCAGTGGGCTTCCCCTACGTGGGGATTGGTCTAACCACAGTGGAATGCAATGACCTCACCACCACTATTCTGTCATAGACACACGATTTACGGTTATAACGAACGACAACAGTTGCATGAGGAGACATCGCTGTGGAAACAGCACAACAAGCGGTAAATCTGAGTGAATCGAATTGTATTACAGTGAGGAAATTGAATGATGACAAGTGACACTTAAAAATAAGAATGGGACCGTGGCGTGGTGAAGAGTTCCCAGCTTCAAGGACCTTTAGGCATATAAACGCGCTTGGGAAAAGTCCACCTGAACTATTCATGGGTTGCAGGTTTCCTCACTGTTGTTTTCAACGTTTTGTTTTCAACTGAGCATTCTACTGAATACACTCATCATCACTGAGCTCTGATGAAGATTTCATCAAAAGTGCATTCCAGTGGCATGGAAATACAATGACATTTCAAAGGAGGCAAATAATTAGTAGGAAAACCGTTCGTCGTCATTTTGATGTCACCAGATTGACATTAGATGCAGTATAATGTTAGCTAGCTAAGATTGAAGGGAGGCCACTGGGTTTTAGCTGGCTAATTTTTAGAAAGAAGTGAGACCTGCACGCTGCTCTTGCTAGTTGTCACTGTTCTTCATGAAGCGTTACGTTTCGGCCTTCGTCAGAGCTTTCGTGACTGTTTATCATTTGCACCCTTGTGTGGACATAGCTCCTCCCACGTCCGGTCAATGCATCCAATGGGGTTGGAGTCGAGGGACAATAAACAAGTGTTATCAAATATAACAATGTGCATTTCCAGAACTATTCTAATAGTGTTTACATAAAACAACAACATCTCTATAACTATTCTAATAGTGTTTACATAAAACCACAACATTTCTATAACTATTCTAATAGTGTAGATAAAACCACAACATTTCTATAACTATTCTAATAGTGTAGATAAAACCACAACATTTCTATAACTATTCTAATAGTGTTTACATAAAACGTATTAAACACGTCTGTAAAACAACAACCAATCAAGTAAGCTTTCATAAATCATTGGGTACAGTGCAAGAAATGTTAATGTTAGCATTGATAGCTATTTTTGACAAACTTTGCTAGCTACTGACAACATTGCCATCTGTCTAAAGTCAATTTGACGACATGATAATGCTGGCAAAGTTGTTTCCTGCTAAATATTTGACTACTTTAGCAATGTCAATCGTATTTCCAGGCAATATAGTGTGATTTAGACGAAACAGTGGTTAGCCTCCGTCCAGAATGAATGGGCTTTCAGGCACCACTATGGCGCCACCGGTAGAGGGATAGAGGGATAGAGCGATAGAGGGATAGAGCGATAGAGGGATAGAGCGATAGAGAGATAGAGGGATAGAGCGATAGAGGGATAGAGAGATGGAGGGATAGAGAGATAGAGAGATAGAGGGATCGAGCGATAGAGGGATAGAGGGAGAGAGCGATAGAGGGAGAGAGCGATAGAGGGATAGAGGGAGAGAGCGATAGAGGGATAGAGAGATAGAGGGATAGAGAGATGGAGGGATAGAGAGATAGAGAGATAGAGGGATCGAGCGATAGAGGGAGAGAGCGATAGAGGGAGAGAACGATAGAGGGATAGAGGGATAGAGCGATAGAGGGATAGAGCGATAGAGGGATAGAGAGATAGAGAGATAGAGGGCAGCTTGAACGTTCATAACAGTGACGTGACGGAGGTGCAACTTATGGATTGAACGAATGGAAAAGCTCTATCACTCCGTTTTCAAATATCGTTTTAACAGGGCCGAGTCTTTCTCTATTCCATCGACGATGTGATCTTGCAAACGAAATAAAGAAACTAAGTGAAAACTCACACCGCCTCTGATGCAGAGTAAAACAAAGCATTAAGATCTCAGCTGAATGTGTCTTTGAGACAGTGAATGAGACCTCTTTAAACTACCTGAATGAGGACTGACTGTGGGGAGCTGGCAGAGACCAAGCTTCCCGTGTAACTAAGTAAGTGAGTGTGTGTGTGTGGGTGTGTTTAGACTGAATGAGTGTGTGTGTATGTTTTCAAGAGGTGAATGAGAATGCGAGTGAGTGTGTTCCTGTTTCACCATTCCAGTTTACTCCCAGTACAATATCCCCGGTCCATTCTAGACTTCCGTTCCATTCCAGCCCAAACCGACACTTCGGGGGGCTGTCCAAAAAAAGCATGGGCCTCCTCTGCCCCCTCTATCACAGGATTAGCGCCCCAGACCCCTCCCTCCCTTCCCTCTTGCCCACATTGACACCTCATTGTGAGGTTGGAGAAAGAAGGGAAGAGGTGTAGAGGTCTGGAAGCTTCCTATTGCTGCTCTATTCAACACTCAATTGTCGTTTTCTCCTCGTTTTCCCCACCCAGCATCAGCTATTGCTGCATGTGAGAGCACACCTGCCTAAAAACACAGACTTGTCTCCCACTCCCATTTCCAGGAAAGATAATACAAATAGAATGAGAACTGGTACCAGGGCTTGCTGAAGTTTCACTAACATGGGCAGGTCGTATAAAAACATCTTGGAGTAACATCTGGATCAGCATCTGAACGTGGCTCATTTGCTTGTTCTGAAAGGGGAGAGTCCTGGGTTTCTCACACAAGCCACTGGTATGAGGTGTGTGTGTGTGTGTGTGTGTGTGTGTGTGCGTGCGTGCGTGCGTAAGCTTCTGGTATGAGTATGTCACTGAGTGGTAACCAACAGCTAGCGGCAGCTGGACCGTGGCCACAGTGGTAACCAACATCTAGCGGCAGCTGGACCGTGGCCACTGAGTGGTAACCAACAGCTAGCGGCAGCTGGACCGTGGCCACTGAGTGGTAACCAACAGCTAGGGGCAGCTGGACTGTGGCCACTGAGTGGTAAACCAACAGCTAGGGGCAGCTGGACCGTGGCCACAGTGGTAACCAACAGCTAGGGGCAGCTGGACCGTGGCCACTGAGTGGTAAACCAACAGCTAGGGGCAGCTGGACCGTGGCCACTGAGTGGTAAACCAACAGCTAGGGGCAGCTGGACCGTGGCCACTGAGTGGTAAACCAACAGCTAGGGGCAGCTGGACCGTGGCCACTGAGTGGTAACCAACTGCTAGGGGCAGCTGGACCGTGGCCACTGAGTGGTAAACCAACAGCTAGGGGCAGCTGGACCGTGGCCACTGAGTGGTAACCAACAGCTAGGGGCAGCTGGACCATGGCCACTGAGTGGTAACCAACAGCTAGCGGCAGCTGGACCGTGGCCACAGTGGTAACCAACAGCTAGCGGCAGCTGGACCGTGGCCACAGTGGTAACCAACAGCTAGCGGCAGCTGGACCGTGGCCACAGTGGTAACCAACAGCTAGCGGCAGCTGGACCGTGGCCACAGTGGTAACCAACAGCTAGCGGCAGCTGGACCGTGGCCACAGTGGTAACCAACAGCTAGCGGCAGCTGGACCGTGGCCACAGTGGTAACCAACAGCTAGCGGCAGCTGGACCGTGGCCACTGAGTGGTAAACCAACTGCTAGTGGCAGCTGGACCGTGGCCACTGAGTGGTAACCAACTGCTAGGGGCAGCTGGACCGTGGCCACTGAGTGGTAAACCAACTGCTAGGGGCAGCTGGACCGTGGCCACTGAGTGGTAAACCAACTGCTAGGGGCAGCTGGACCGTGGCCACTGAGTGGTAAACCAACTGCTAGGGGCAGCTGGACCGTGGCCACTGAGTGGTAAACCAACTGCTAGGGGCAGCTGGACCGTGGCCACTGAGTGGTAAACCAACTGCTAGGGGCAGCTGGACCGTGGCCACTGAGTGGTAACCAACAGCTAGGGGCAGCTGGACCGTGGCCACTGAGTGGTAACCAACTGCTAGGGGCAGCTGGACCGTGGCCACTGAGTGGTAAACCAACTGCTAGGGGCAGCTGGACCGTGGCCACTGAGTGGTAACCAACTGCTAGGGGCAGCTGGACCGTGGCCACTGAGTGGTAACCAACAGCTAGGGGCAGCTGGACCGTGGCCACTGAGTGTCTACCTCCATCACTCCAGTATCCCTGTCTCCTTCCCCCTATACATATCTACCTCCATCACTCCAGTATCCCTGTCACATTACCCCTATACATATCTACCTCCCTCACTCCAGAGCCCTGGGCACCTTACCCCTATACATATCTACCTCCCCAGAGGACTCACCCAGTATCCCTGTCACCTTACCCCTAGACAGGCCACCTCATAGCTCCAGTATCCCTGTCCCCTTAGGCCAAAGTCATATCTACCCCCATCACTAGTATCCCAAAGTCACCTGGTTAGACAGATCTACAGGCCATCACTCCAGTACCCCCTGTCTCCTTCCAAAGTCATGGTCTAGAGAGATCACTCAGGCCCTGTCACCTTACCCCTATATATATATCACCAAAGTCATGACTCCAGGGCCCTGTCAGGCCAAAGTCATGGTTCAGAGAGATCCCTGTCAGGCCAAAGTATCTACCTCCATCACTCCAGACATCCCTGTCCCCTTACCCCTATATATATCTACCTCCACAGGCCAGTCATCCCTTCACCTTACCCCTAGACAGGCCAAAGTCCATCACTCAGATCCCTGTCCCCTTACCCCATATATATCTACCTCCAGGACTCCAGTATCCCTGTCCCCATGTCCCCTATACAGTCCATCAGTCAGTCCCTGTCACCTTCATGCAAAATCTACCTCCCTCACTCCAGTAGACAGGCCAAAGTCATATCTTCATCAGTAGATAGGCAAAGTCATCACTCAGAGTCCCCTATGCATATCTAGATCAGGCCAAAGTCACCTTCCCCTAGACATATCTACCTCCATCACTCAGAGAGATAGACAGGCCAAAGTCATGGTACATATCTACCTCCATCACTCCAGTAGTCCCCTGATCCCAAATCTACCTCCCTCACTCCAGGCCATCCCTGTCCCCTTAACCCTATACATATCTACCTCCATCACTCCAGTATCCCTGTCCCCTTACCTCAGACATATCTACCTCCCTCACTCCAGATCCCTGTCAGGCCCTTACCCCTATACAGGGCTACCAGGCCAAAGTCAACTCAACTGCTAGACAGGCCAACGCAGCTGCACCGGAGGACTGAGTGGTAACCAACAGCTCAGGGAGCTGACCGTGGCCAAAGTCAACCCAACAGCTAGGGGCAGCCAAAGTCACTGAGTTTAAACCAACAGGCCAAAGTCATGGTTCAGGCCAGAGATAGACAGGCCAACATGCTAGAGAGATGACAGTCCAAAGTCATGGTTCAACAGCTAGACAGGCTGCAAACCGTGGCCATGAGTGGTAACCAACTCAGAGCTGGACCGAGGGCCACTAGACAGGCCAAAGTCATGGCTCAGAGGCAGCTGACAGGCCAAAGTCAAGGCCAACATTTAGACAGCTGGAAGTCAAGGCCACTGAGTGGTAACCAGCCAATGATTGAGGGGCAGCTGGCCCGACTGAGTGGTAAACCAACTGCTAGGGGCAGGCCAAAGTCATGAGTTAACCAACTGCTAGGGGCAGCTGGACCGTGGCCACTGAGTGGTAAACCAACAGCTCCTTCACAAATGTACAGTGTTTGTTGTCAGTCTGTCCCAACTGATAAACCAGTTTCATAGAGAGAGTGTGTGACCGTGCTGGAGACTGTTTTTGGACCTACACCAGAATACAGTCGACTCTAGAGCTGGGCATGCCAAAGTCATAGCTCAGAGGACTAGACAGGCCAAAGTCATGGTTCAGAGAGATAGACAGGCCAAAGTCATAGCTCAGAGGACTAGACAGGCCAAAGTCATGGCTCAGAGGACTAGACAGGCCAAAGTCATGGTTCAGAGAGATAGACAGGCCAAAGTCATAGCTCAGAGGACTAGACAGGCCAAAGTCATGGCTCAGAGGACTAGACAGGCCAAAGTCATGGCTCAGAGGACTAGACAGGCCAAAGTCATGGCTCAGAGGACTAGACATGCAAAAGTCAAGGCTCAGAGAGATAGACAGGCCAAAGTCATGGTTCAGAGAGATAGACAGGCCAAAGTCAAGGCTCAGAGAGATAGACAGGCCAAAGTCAAGGCTCAGAGAGATAGACAGGCCAAAGTCATGGTTCAGAGAGATAGACAGGCCAAAGTCATGGTTCAGAGAGATAGACAGGCCAAAGTCATGGTTCAGAGAGATAGACAGGCCAAAGTCATGGCTCAGAGGACTAGACAGGCCAAAGTCAAGGCTCAGAGAGATAGACAGGCCAAAGTCAAGGCTCAGAGAGATAGACAGGCCAAAGTCAAGGCTCAGAGAGATAGACAGGCCATAGTCATGGCTCAGAGGGCTAGACAGGCCAAAGTCATGGCTCAGAGGGCTAGACAGGCCAACGTCATGGTTCAGAGAGATAGACAGGCCAAAGTCAAGGCTCAGAGAGATAGACAGGCCAAAGTCAAGGCTCAGAGAGATAGACAGGCCAAAGTCATGGTTTAGAGAGATAGACAGGCCAAAGTCATGGTTCAGAGAGATAGACAGGCCAAAGTCATGGTTCAGAGAGATAGACAGGCCAAAGTCATGGTTCAGAGAGATAGACAGGCCAAAGTCATGGTTCAGAGAGATAGACAGGCCATAGTCATGGCTCAGAGGGCTAGACAGGCCAAAGTCATGGCTCAGAGAGATAGACAGGCCAAAGTCAAGGCTCAGAGATATAGACAGGCCAAAGTCATGGCTCAGAGAGAAATAAGTCAGCCAATGATTGAAACGCCCAAGTGTTGCCTTGGCTTCTCTGGTGTGTGTGTGTGTGTGTGTGTGTGTGCATGAAGTCGGTCGCCAGCAGGCTCTTGAATTACTTATAAATAGCTAACAAAATAGCTACGCAGACGATCTGAGTTATTAACCTTCTATCTTTCTTGACCTCTCTATGCACACTCACAGCCCCCCACACACACACACACTTCATCATCTGCTCACTCACACATAATATGCACATACATTTATACTGACTCTACACACACCCACTCACATACAAGCTGCTGCTACTCTGTTTATCTTATATCATGTTGCCTAGTATCTACCTCCATCACTCCAGTATCCCTGTCTCCTCCCCTATACATATCTACCTCCATCACTCCAGTATCCCTGTCTCCTTACCCCTATACATATCTACCTCCCTCACTCCAGTATCCCTGTCACCTTACCCCTATACATATCTACCTCCCTCACTCCAGTATCCCTGTCCCCTTACCCCTATACATATCTACCTCCCTCACTCCAGTATCCCTGTCCCCTGTCCCCTATACATATCTACCTCCATCACTCCAGTATCCCTGTCACCTTACCCCTATACATATCTACCTCCATCACTCCAGTATCCCTGTCACCTTACCCCTATACATATCTACCTCCATCACTCCAGTATCCCTGTCCCCTATATATATCTACCTCCATCACTCCAGTATCCCTGTCACCTTACCCCTATACATATCTACCTCCCTCACTCCAGTATCCCTGTCCCCTTACCCCTATACATATCTACCTCCCTCACTCCAGTATCCCTGTCCCCTGTCCCCTATACATATCTACCTCCATCACTCCAGTATCCCTGTCACCTTACCCCTATACATATCTACCTCCATCACTCCAGTATCCCTGTCACCTTACCCCTATACATATCTACCTCCATCACTCCAGTATCCCTGTCACCTTACCCCTATACATATCTACCTCCATCACTCCAGTATCCTGTCACCTTACCCCTATACATATCTACCTCCATCACTCCAGTATCCCTGTCACCTTACCCCTATACATATCTACCTCCCTCACTCCAGTATCCCTGTCACCTTACCCCTATACATATCTACCTCCCTCACTCCAGTATCCCTGTCACCTTACCCCTATACATATCTACCTCCATCACTCCAGTATCCCTGTCCCCTTACCCCTATACATATCTACCCCCATCACTCCAGTATCCCTGTCACCTTACCCCTATACATATCTACCTCCATCACTCCAGTATCCCTGTCTCCTTCCCCCTATACATATCTACCTCCATCACTCCAGTATCCCTGTCACCTTACCCCTATATATATATCTACCTCCCTCACTCCAGTATCCCTGTCACCTTCCCCCTATACATATCTACCTCCCTCACTCCAGTATCCCTGTCCCCTGTCCCCTATACATATCTACCTCCATCACTCCAGTATCCCTGTCCCCTTACCCCTATATATATCTACCTCCATCACTCCAGTATCCCTGTCACCTTACCCCTATACATATCTACCTCCATCACTCCAGTATCCCTGTCCCCTTACCCCTATATATATCTACCTCCATCACTCCAGTATCCCTGTCCCCTGTCCCCTATACATATCTACCTCCATCAGTCCAGTATCCCTGTCACCTTCCCCCTATACATATCTACCTCCCTCACTCCAGTATCCCTGTCCCCTATGCATATCTACCTCCATCACTCCAGTATCCCTGTCACCTTCCCCCTATACATATCTACCTCCATCACTCCAGTATCCCTGTCCCCTATGCATATCTACCTCCATCACTCCAGTATCCCTGTCACCTTCCCCCTATACATATCTACCTCCATCACTCCAGTATCCCCTTACCCCTATACATATCTACCTCCATCACTCCAGTATCCCTGTCCCCTGTCCCCTATACATATCTACCTCCCTCACTCCAGTATCCCTGTCCCCTTAACCCTATACATATCTACCTCCATCACTCCAGTATCCCTGTCCCCTTACCCCTATACATATCTACCTCCCTCACTCCAGTATCCCTGTCCCCTTACCCCTATACATATCTACCTCCATCACTCCAGTATCCCTGTCCCCTTACCCCTATACATATCTACCTCCATCACTTCAGTATCCCTGTCACCTTCCCCCTATACATATCTACCTCCATCACTCCAGTATCCCTGTCACCTTACCCCTATACATATCTACCTCCATCACTCCAGTATCCCTGTCCCCTATGCATATCTACCTCCATCACTCCAGTATCCCTGTCACCTTCCCCCTATACATATCTACCTCCATCACTCCAGTATCCCTGTCCCCTTACCCTATACATATCTACCTCCATCACTCCAGTATCCCTGTCCCCTGTCCCCTATACATATCTACCTCCCTCACTCCAGTATCCCTGTCCCCTTACCCCTATACATATCTACCTCCATCACTCCAGTATCCCTGTCCCCTATGCATATCTACCTCCATCACTCCATTTTACATTTACATTTAAGTCATTTACAGACGCTCCTTATCCAGAGCGACCCTTACAAATTGGTGCATTCACCTTATGACCTCCAGTGGAACAGTAGTGCATCTAAATCTTTTCAGGGGAGGGGGTGAGAGGGATTACTTTATCCTCCATCCTAGGTATTCCCTTCCCCCTAAAGATCTGGGGTTTCAGGTGTCTCCGGAAGGTATCTACCTCCATGACTCCAGTATCCCTGTCCTGGCATATCTACCTGAGGGAGTTTGTTCCACCATTGGGGGCCAGAGCAGCGAACAGTTTTGACTGGGCTGAGCGGAACTGTACTCCCTCCTCAGTGGTAGGGAGGCTACCTCCAGCAGGCCAGAGGTGGATGAACTCCAGTATCCCTGTCACCTTCCCCCTATACATATCTACCTCCATCACTCCAGTATCCCCTTACCCCTATACATATCTACCTCCATCACTCCAGTATCCCTGTCCCCTGTCCCCTATACATATCTACCTCCCTCACTCCAGTATCCCTGTCCCCTTACCCCTATATATATCTACCTCCATCACTCCAGTATCCCTGTCTCCTTCCCCCTATACATATCTACCTCCATCACTCCAGTATCCCTGTCCCCTTACCCCTATATATATCTACCTCCATCACTCCAGTATCCCCCTATATATATCTCACTCCAGTATCCCTGTCACCCCCTATATATATCTACCTCCATCACTCCAGTATCCCTGTCACCTTACCCCTATACATATCTACCTCCATCACTCCAGTGTCCCTGTCTCCTTACCCCTATACATATCTACCACCCCCACTCCAGTATCCCTGTCCCCTATATATATCTACCTCCATCACTCCAGTATCCCCTTACCCCTATACATATCTACCTCCATCACTCCAGTATCCCTGTCCCCTTACCCCTATACATATCTACCACCCCCACTCCAGTATCCCTGTCCCCTATATATATCTACCTCCATCACTCCAGTATCCCTGTCCCCTATACATATCTACCTCCATCACTCCAGTATCCCTGTCACCTTACCCCTATACATATCTACCTCCATCACTCCAGTATCCCTGTCCCCTTACCCCTATACATATCTACCTCCCTCACTCCAGTATCCCCTTACCCCTATACATATCTACCTCCCTCACTCCAGTATCCCTGTCCCCTATACATATCTACCTCCCTCACTCCAGTATCCCTGTCACCTTACCCCTATACATATCTACCTCCATCACTCCAGTATCCCTGTCACCTTACCCCTATACATATCTACCTCCCCCCTTTCACTGTCAACTTCAGGGGGGGGGGCAGTATCTGGTGTGGCCACCAGCTGCATTAAGTACTGCAGTGCATCTCCTCTTCATGGACTGCACCAGATTTGCCAGTTCTTGCTGTGAGATGTTACCCCACTCTTCCACCAAGGCACCTGCAAGTTCCCAGACATTTCTGGAGGGAATGGCCCTAACCCTCATCCTCTGATCCAACAGGTCCCAGACGTGCTCAATGGGATTGAGCTCCGGGCTCTTTGCTGGCCATGGCAGAACACTGACATTCCTGTTTTGCAGGAAATCATGCACAGAATGAGCAGTATGGCTGGTGGCATTGTCATGCTGGAGGGTCATGTCAGGATGAGCCTGCAGGAAGGGTACCACATGAGGGAGGAGGATGTCTTCCCTGTAACGCACAGAGTTGAGATTGCCTGCAATGACAACAAGCTTAGTCCGATGATGGTGTGACACACCGGCCCAGACCATGACGGACCCTCCACCTCCAAATCGATCCCGGTCCAGAGTACAGGCCTCAGTGTAACGCTCATTCCTTCGACGATAAACGCAAATCCGACCATCACCACTGGTGAGACAAAACCGCGACTCGTCAGTGAAGAGCACTTTTTGCCAGTCCTGTCTGGTCCAGCGACAGTGGGTTTGTGCCCATAGGCATTGTTGTTGCCGGTGATGTCTGCCTTACAACAGGCCTACAAGCCCTCAGTCCAGCCTCTCTCAGCCTATTGCGGACAGTCTGAGCACTGATGGAGGAATTGTGTGTTCCTGGTGTAACTCAGGCAGTTGTTGTTGCCATCCTGTATCTGTCCCGCAGGTGTGATGTTCGAATGTACCGATCCTGTGCAGGTTTTGTTAAACGTGGTCTGCCACTGTGAGGACGGTCATCTGTCCTTCCTGTCTCCCTGTAGCACTGTCTTAGGCATCTCACAGTACGGACATTGCAATTTATTGCCCTGGCCATATCTGCAGTACTCATGCCTCCTTGCAGCATGCCTAAGGCACGTTCACGCAGATGAGCAGGGACCCTGGGCAACTTTCTTTTGGTGTTTTTCAGAGTCAGTAGAAAGGCCTCTTTAGTGTTCTAAGTTTTCATTACTGTGACCTTAATTGCCTACCGTCTGTTAGTGTCTTAACGACCGTTCCACATGTTCATTTATTGTTTATGGTTCATTGAACAAGCATGGGAAACAGTGTTTAAACCCTTTACAATGAAGATCTGTAAAGTTATTTGGATTTTTACGAACTATCTTTGAAAGACGGGGTCTCTTTTTCCGCTGAGTTTAGTTTGCTTGCTTACTTACTTTATTATGTATGTATTTCCTGTTCTTATTTCTGGTGTGTTTTTCTTCTAGCACTACTTTGTTGTTGATTACTGAATTGTTGGCTTTTGAGTTTGCAAGAAAGGCGTTTCACTGTACGTGTGCATGTGACATTGAAACTTGATATTGGAATTGCAGTGAGGTCATGGAGATGGAAGGAAACGCCTTGTTGTGTTGTTCACCGAGGAACATACAACGTATTTTGGCCGGCCACATCACTACTACAACCTAAATACAACGAACACACAGACTTAAGATAAACAGAGAATTATAGGCACGTGCCTCTTTAAAAATGTATATATATGATGGTATGGTGCACCCATGTAAACTAGGCTGATCCAGGCTAAACCAGGTCCAAGTCAGGACAACCCGGAGCAGCAGAGAGGCTGATGGGTATCTACTGTGCTGCTCCCCTCTGGTACTGTGTTGTTCCTTTCATCTCCGGGGACGTCTGGGACCAATTTGACCTTACCTTGACCTCTGTCCGTGCCTGTGTGTATGTGCCTGTGTGTGTGTGTGCCTGTGTGTGTGTGTGCCTGTGTGTGTGTGTGTGTGTGTGTGTGCGTGCCTGTGTGTGCGTGTGTGTGTGCGTGCCTGTGTGTGCCTGTGTGTGCGTGCCTGTGTGTGTGCGTGCCTGTGTGTGTGTGTGTTTGTCCTGCATGGATTTAAGAGGAGCAGATGAATGCTGTCTGTGTGGACACTGTTTTAGTAAGGTCAGTGTGTTGGAAGGTGTACAGCTGACATGAACAACTCAATGATTGGAACCATGTGTCTATGTGCTCGGCTCTTCTGACATCAACCCTCCTCCAGAACACTACACTTGCTTGATGTATGTAGAGACAATAGCCACAGGCCCTCAACCTAAAGAAAAACCCAAAGCATCTTGGGAAATGTAGTTCTCTCCTAGAGACCCCTCCACGCCCTCTACACCCTCAGTTCGTGAGGCTTCCCTCTGGCCGGCGCTTCAGAATGCCCATGGCCGAGAAGAACGTCTTCAAACATTCATTAGTTCCTTGTGCTGTTGGACTACTTAATGCAATGTATCAGGATATATACTTACTGTATCTATCCCAATACAGTTGGGACAGCGGTCAGTTGAGAGTGAATGTATCAATGTCCTCTATAAACAATCAAGTTTTATTCTATTCTAGACAAACTGGGAGTCGGCCTGCGTCTCTCCCCTCAGTGCATCCAAACTGCCACAACGGCAAACACATTGACACAACACTGACTACTCCTCCTACACAGACAGACAGCGAATTACACTGGACTCTGGAATGTGGAGCTCAGCCCAGTCTAGACAGACAGAGTGGACAACTGACTGGTCTCTGGTATGTGGAGCTCAGCCCAGTGTAGACAGACAGAGTGGACGACTGACTGGTCTCTGGTATGTGGAGCTCAGCCCAGTCTAGACAGACAGAGTGGACGACTGACTGGTCTCTGGTATGTGGAGCTCAGCCCAGTCTAGACAGACAGAGTGGACGACTGACTGGTCTCTGGTATGTGGAGCTCAGCCCAGTCTAGACAGACAGAGTGGACGACTGACTGGTCTCTGGTATGTGGAGCTCAGCCCAGTCTAGACAGACAGAGTGGACGACTGACTGGTCTCTGGTATGTGGATCTCAGCCCAGTCTAGACAGACAGAGTGGACGACTGACTGGTCTCTGGTATGTGGAGCTCAGCCCAGTCTAAACAGACAGAGTGGACGACTGACTGGTCTCTGGTATGTGGAGCTCAGCCCAGTCTAAACAGACAGAGTGGACGACTGACTGGTCTCTGGTATGTGGAGCTCAGCCCAGTCTAGACAGACAGAGTGGACGACTGACTGGTCTCTGGTATGTGGAGCTCAGCCCAGTCTAGACAGACAGAGTGGACGACTGACTGGTCTCTGGTATGTGGAGCTCAGCCCAGTCTAGACAGACAGAGTGGACGACTGACTGGTCTCTGGTATGTGGAGCTCAGCCCAGTCTAGACAGACAGAGTGGACGACTGACTGGTCTCTGGTATGTGGAGCTCAGCCCAGTCTAGACAGACCGAGTGGACGACTGACTGGTCTCTGGTATGTGGAGCTCAGCCCAGTCTAGACAGACAGAGTGGACGACTGACTGGTCTCTGGTATGTGGAGCTCAGCCCAGTCTAGACAGACAGAGTGGACGACTGACTGGTCTCTGGTATGTGGAGCTCAGCCCAGTCTAGACAGACAGAGTGGACGACTGACTGGTCTCTGGTATGTGGAGCTCAGCCCAGTCTAGACAGACAGAGTGGACGACTGACTGGTCTCTGGTATGTGGAGCTCAGCCCAGTCTAGACAGACAGAGTGGACGACTGACTGGTCTCTGGTATGTGGAGCTCAGCCCAGTCTAGACAGACAGAGTGGACGATTGACTGGTCTCTGGTATGTGGAGCTCAGCCCAGTCTAGACAGACAGAGTGGACGACTTACTGGTCTCTGGTATGTGGAGCTCAGCCCAGTCTAGACAGACAGAGTGGACGACTGACTGGTCTCTGGTATGTGGAGCTCAGCCCAGTCTAGACAGACAGAGTGGACGACTGACTGGTCTCTGGTATGTGGAGCTCAGCCCAGTCTAGACAGACAGAGTGGACAGACTGGTCTCTGGTATGTGGAGCTCAGCCCAGTCTAGACAGACAGAGTGGACGACTGACTGGTCTTTGGTATGTGGAGCTCAGCCCAGTCTAGACAGACAGAGTGGACGACGGACTGGTCTCTGGTATGTGGAGCTCAGCCCAGTCTAGACAGACAGAGTGGACGACTGACTGGTCTCTGGTATGTGGAGCTCAGCCCAGTCTAGACAGACAGAGTGGACGACTGACAGGTCTCTGGTATGTGGAGCTCAGCCCAGTCTAGACAGACAGAGTGGACGACTGACTGGTCTCTGGTATGTGGAGCTCAGCCCAGTCTAGACAGACAGAGTGGACGACTGACTGGTCTCTGGTATGTGGAGCTCAGCCCAGTCTAGACAGACAGAGTGGACGACTGACTGGTCTCTGGTATGTGGAGCTCAGCCCAGTCTAGACAGACAGAGTGGACGACTGACTGGTCTCTGGTATGTGGAGCTCAGCCCAGTCTAGACAGACAGAGTGGACGACTGACTGGTCTCAGCCCAGTCTAGACAGACAGAGTGGACGACTGACTGGTCTCTGGTATGTGAAGCTCAGCCCAGTCTAGACAGAGTCAAGCCTCCAAACCAAGGTCTTTCCTCCCTCACTGCAGCTCCCTAATAACACACTGTCTTCTCGCTGGAAGGGATGGAATCGGTGGGTTCAAAGGCACCAACTGCAGAGACCTGTTGATCTAAACGATGGATGGGAATTTACAATAGAATTGTTGGCTTTAAGGTTGTCTGTATTTTGCAGCAAATGCGAAGATCTGTAGCAGTGATTATTGATGGATCCTAAATGGAGCACCAGACGGGCCTATCCCATTGGTTTCATTCCTCCAGGCACACTCAGTCAAGCGCAGCTCAAGTTTTTTTGAAATATTTCTATTTATTTTACCTTTATTTAACTAGGCAAATCAGTTAAGAACAAATTCTTATTTTCAATGACGGCCTAGGAACAGTGGGTTAACTGCCTGTTCAGGGGCAGAAAGACAGATTTGTACCTTGTCAGCTCGGGGGTTTGAACTTGCAACCTTCCGGTTACTAGTCCAACACTCTAACCACTAGGCTACCCTGCCACCTCTACACTCTAACCACTAGGCTACCCTGCTCATCTAAGTGGTAGATGAGTGGAAGACAACAATAGGATGGGAGGACGCGGATGGTTTGGAGATCTGTGGAAGTTGAACAGACGGAAACGATCAGTGTTAGTTAGAGCGTACACATCCATCTGGACCGACACCGCTTTGGGGTTTATGGATGCTGTTTGTTTATGGTCAATCGGAGGCTGGAATGCATTTGGACCACAATGCACTCTGTTAGTCGGCTCGTGTGATTCGTCAAGACAGATTATTGGTGTGATACGAACAGGCTGTTGGTTGTTGAGGTAGTGAAAACAATTGAAAAGTAGGTGTGTGTGTGTGTCCAAAGTACTTGATCAGACCTTGAGTACCTCTAATCTCTTACATCATTTCATAACAGAGTGATGGGGTCACGACCTCCCGTCTCCATCTCAAGTAACTCACATTGAGTTTCAAAACGCAGAGCTAAAACAATCATATCTTGAGAGTTATTAATGTTGCTGTTGTTGCTATCTTTTTAAGGATGAAATGAGCTCATTCTGATAATGCTGAGTGGTTAGGGCCTTCCAACATCGACAGTCCCACAACACCAACGCAAACCTAACCTCCGGCTTTTGTATTTCGAGGTCGACACGTGAAGTGCCTTATTTTGCCTACAGAGCTTATTGTTCAATTGTCAAGATCGGACTCTTTCGTTCTCCCTTCTCTTCATTTCTCTGCCTTTTACAGTCTTGAAGTCTAGAAGTGTTCCACTCGCTCAGCTTTCTTTTATTCTCTTGTCCTCCCTTGGTGCAGTGGGGAGTTTTCGTACGGGTTAGGAGGGGTGGGGGAGCGGTTGTGGGTTCAGTGGGCCTGTGGTCTTGCCAGAAAATGAGTTCACCACAAAGCAGTGTTTCCCAGAGGAAATGTGATAAGGTTCTGGGGTGGAGCCACGTCTTTGAGTTAGTTATAGATGAGAGAGAAAGGGAGTATAGAGATGGAGAAAGGGAGGGAAGATGGGGGTGGGGGGTAGATGGGGTGGGAGAGAGGGAGGGTAGATGGGGAGGGACAAGGGAAGTGTAGATGGGGGAGAGGGGGTGATGGGGGAGAGAGGGAGGGTAGATGGGGGAGGAGAGAGACGGAGGGTAGATGGGGGAGAGAGGGAGGGTAGATGGGGAGGGAGAAGGGGAGGGTAGATGGGAAGGGGATAGGGGGGTGATTGGGAAGAGAGGGGAGGAGGAGAGAGACAGAGGGTAGATGGGGTGGGAGAGAGGGGGTAGATGGAGAGGGAGGGTAGATGGGGAGGGAGAGAGGGAGGGTAGATGGCGGAGGGAGAAGGGGAGGGTAGATGGGGAGAGGGGGAGAGGGAGAAGGAGAGGGGGAGGGTAGATGGGGAAGGGAAAGAGAGGGTAGATGAGGGAGTAAGTACATAGATGGAGAAAGAGAGAGAGGGGGAGGATAAATGGATAGAGGGAGAATGAGTGTAGATAAATGAGTGTAGATGGAGAGAGAGAAGATAAATGAGTGTAGATGGAGAGAGAGAGAGAGAGAGAGGAAGATAAATGAGTGTAGATGGAGAGAGGGGGAGATAAATGAGTGTAGATGGAGAGAGAGAGAGGGAAGATAAATGGATAGAGGGAGAATGAGTGTAGATGGAGAGAGGGGAAGATAAATGGATAGAGGGAGAATGAGTGTAGATGGAGAGAGGGGGAAGATAAATGGATAGAGGGAGAATGAGTGTAGATGGAGAGAGGGGGAAGATAAATGAGTGTAGATGGAGAGAGAGAGAGAGGGAAGATAAATGAGTGTAGATGGAGAGAGGGGGAAGATAAATGAGTGTAGATGGAGAGAGAGAGAGAGAGAGGGAAGATAAATGAGTGTAGATGGAGAGAGAGAGGGGGGAAGATACATGAGTGTAGATGGAGAGAGAGAGAGAGAGAAGATAAATGAGTGTAGATGGAGAGAGAGAGAGGGGGGAAGATAAATGAGTGTAGATGGAGAGAGAGAGAGGGGGAAGATAAATGGATAGAGGGAGAATGAGTGTAGATGGAGAGAGGGGGAAGATAAATGGATAGAGGGAGAATGAGTGTAGATGGAGAGAGGGGGAAGATAAATGGATAGAGGGAGAATGAGTGTAGATGGAGAGAGGGGGAAGATAAATGAGTGTAGATGGAGAGAGAGAGAGAGAGAGAGAGAGGGAAGATAAATGAGTGTAGATGGAGAGAGAGAGGGGGAAGATACATGAGTGTAGATAGAGAGAGAGAGGGAAGATAAATGAGTGTAGATGGAGAGAGAGAGAGAGAGAGGGGGAAGATAATGAGTGTAGATGGAGAGAGAGAGGGGGAAGATAATGAGTGTAGATGGAGAGAGAGAGAGAGAGAGGGGGAAGATACATGAGTGTAGATGGAGAGAGAGAGGAGAGAGATAAATGAGTGTAGATGGAGAGGGAAGATAAATGAGTGTAGATGGAGAGAGAGAGGGGGAAGATAATGAGTGTAGATGGAGAGAGAGAGAGAGAAGATACATGAGTGTAGATGGAGAGAGAGAGGGAAGATAAATGAGTGTAGATGGAGAGAGAGAGAGAGAGAGGGGGGGAAGATACATGAGTGTAGATGGAGAGAGAGAGAGAGAAGATAAATGAGTGTAGATGGAGAGAGAGAGAGAGGGAAGATAATGAGTATAGATGGAGAGAGAGAGGGAAGGTAAATGAGTGTAGATGGAGAGAGAGAGGGGGAAGATAATGAGTGTAGATGGAGAGAGAGAGAGAGGGAAGATACATGAGTGTAGATGGAGAGAGAGAGAGAGGGAAGATAATGAGTATAGATGGAGAGAGAGAGAGGGAAGATAAATGAGTGTAGATGGAGAGAGAGAGAGAGAGGGAAGATACATGAGTGTAGATGGAGAGAGAGGGGGAAGATAAATGAGTATAGATGGAGAGAGAGAGGGGGAAGATAATGAGTGTAGATGGAGAGAGAGGGGGAAGATAATGAGTGTAGATGGAGAGAGAGAGAGAGAGAGGGGGGGGGGGAATGAGTGTAGATGGAGAGAGTATTGAAGAAAGCAGGAAGGGTTTGAAGAGTATTGACATACCCGTCACAATCTGTTCTTTGAATGGGCTGCGTCTCAATCCACCACATCCGCCGAAGTCAAGCTTCCTATGTCAGGCTTCCTATGTCAGGCTTCCTATGTCAGGCCTCCTATGTCAGGCCTCCTATGTCAGGCTTCCTATGTCAGGCCTCCTATGTCAGGCTTCCTATGTCAGGCCTCCTATGTCAGGCTTCCTATGTCAGGCTTCCTATGTCAGGCCTCCTATGTCAGGCCTCCTATGTCAGGCTTCCTATGTCAGGCTTCCTATGTCAGGCCTCCTATGTCAGGCCTCCTATGTCAGGCTTCCTGTCAGGCCTCCTATGTCAGGCCTCCTATGTCAGGCCTCCTATGTCAGGCTCCTATGTCAGGCTTCCTTGGAAGATGGCCGAGCTACAGTGGTATAAATCGGCCTTTGTCCAAACGGTTTGCCTTACAAAGTAATATGACCAGTCTATGGAAAGATGAGACTCTCACGAAGAGGATTTGCTCTATGACCCCCGAAAAGCCCCACGGGACCCGTCTGAAGTCACTACCAGCCGATGTGCCAACTTCTGTCTGTAGCGTCCAAACCGTTTGGGCTACAAACTAATATGACCCCCACAAATGTCACGGGACTCGTCCGAAGGTAACCCAGTACCCATTTAAAAAATGAATGCAAGTACACTACATGACCAAAAGTATGTGGACAACTGCTTGTCGTACATCTCATTCCAAAATCATGGGCATTAATATGGAGTTGGTCC
Source organism: Oncorhynchus nerka (assembly GCF_034236695.1). NCBI lineage: Eukaryota > Metazoa > Chordata > Actinopteri > Salmoniformes > Salmonidae > Oncorhynchus > Oncorhynchus nerka. Next base: position 59,204,439 of record NC_088403.1, read on the forward strand.
CCCCTTTGCTGCTATAACAGCCCCCACTCCTCTGGGAAGGAGTCCCACTAGATGTTGGAACTTTGCTGCGGGGACTTGCTTCCATTTGCTTCGGGCACTGATGTTGTGCGATTAGGCCATGGCTCGCAGTCGGCATTCCAATTCATCCCAAAGGTGTTCGATGGGGTTCAGGTCAGGATTCCGTGATGTCAAGTCAAGTTCTTCCACACCGATCTCAACAAACCATTTCTGTATGGACCTCACTTTGTGCGCAGGGGCATTGTCATGCTGAAACAGGAAAAGGCCTTCTGCAAACTGTTACCACAAAGTTGGAAGCACAGAATCATCTAGAATGTCATTGTATGCTGTAGCGTTAGGATTTCCTTTCACTCGAACCATGAAAAACAGCCCCAGACCATTATTCCTCCTCCACCAAACTTTACAGTTGTCACTATGCATTCTGGCAGGTAGCATTCTCCTGGCATCCGCCAAACCCAAATTCATCCATTGGGACTGCCAGATGGTGAAGCGTGATTCATCCCTCCAGAGAACGTTTCCACTGCTCCAGAGTCCAATGGCGGCGAGCTCTACACCACTCCAGCCGACGCTTGACATTGCCTATAGTGATCTTAGGATTGTGTGCAGCTGCTCGGCCATGGAAACCCATTTCATGAAGACGAACAGTTCATGTGCTGACGTTGCTTCCAGAGGCAGTTTGGAACTCGGCAGTGAGTGTGGCAACAGAGGACAAACTATTGTTACGTTTCCACTTCACAATAACAACACTTACAGTTGTCCAACTGACTTGTTGGAAAGGTGGCATCCTATGACGGTGCCACGTTGAAAGTCACTGAGCTCTTCAGTAAGGTCATTCTATTGCCGACGTTTGTCTATGGAGATTGCATGGCTGTGTGCTCGATTGTATACGCCTGTCAACAACAGGTGTGATTTGATTTGATTTGTGGCTGAAATAGCCGAATCCACTCATTTGAAGGCGTGTCCACATACTTTTGTATATATAGTGTATGTCGGTAATATTGTGCCAACAAAAATAAGGGGTTAAATACAATATATCTCCTAGGTATAGGACATACAGTTAAAATCCTTATTCCTTTTCAACTTGTTTTTGGACTGTCTGTTTTATGAATGTGTTATTCATTGTGTTTCTATGGGCTACGGTAGTAAATTCATTCTTTTATCAAATAATTTTTTTCAATATTTTTTTCTTACCTATAGGGGTATGGTCATCTTAAAACAATTCCATGTGTTAGCTTAGTAGAACGCCCCTCTTTTAGAGGTTAAAGACATGGGCTAATGGGACGTTATGTAGATAGACTGAGGAAGCATTTTGGTGATTCATCTGTGTTTGTCAGTTTGTGGTTTGGCTGGGCCTCGTCAGAGTGGCTGAGAGTTGGGGCTGCAGACTGTTAATGGTCCTCTTTCGCTCTGGTCATCGAGCTAAATAGACTGTGGCTACTAGAACGCAGGCCCAATACATAGCATCATTCAGTTACAGCAGTATGTTAGTGTGTATATCAGAACTCAGCCTTTTAAGTTTGTTCAGTTACCATTTCCCGTTTGGCCAGTAAGTGTAGTTTAGAGTCATCGTATTGATTTTGCATTGAGCTTTTCCCCGATCTAGATGGATGCATACGGTGTTACTGCTAGTAGTAATCTGGTCCAGTCCTGCAGGACGTGTGTCAAGGTTAACCTTTGACCCTTTGGGAGTATTGCTCCACGTCCCAAATCCACTGTGCATCGTTCAGTATAAATGCTTTGATCGCGACACAGTGACACATCATTTCTGACCGTAAAACAACACACAGAAATTGTTTTATCGCTCCTCCCTTTTATAAATTAGGCACATATTTCCATGTTGCCATGGCAACGTGGTCCTTCACTGCCTTTGTGGCGTAGCCGCGAGCAACGGCCCTGGTAGCACTGGCGTTTCACAACTGTGGTAGATTCTCCCCTAACAATGGCAGCCGCAAAATACAATTCGAGCGGACTTTTCCACGAGAAGAAACGGGGGGGTGGAAGTCTTTATCGGAGGTAATAGACGGAATCGCTTGTTGTTGGATCGAGAGGTTGTTGTCATGGTTACAGCAGGTTGTCAAGTGGACCTTTTTATAGGATGGTCTTCCAGGCGACATGATGCCGATAATGGGGCCTGATTTTTTACCTGAGCATGTGACCTGGCTAGGGAAACCCTGGTCACCTGACCAGGTAGCACTCATGGCCTTAGATGTAGAGCCCAGTGAAGAGTATAATTTGTAAACAGACTAAACACACAGAGAGAAACTCAGTGTTAACAACACCCCAAAGAGAGACTGAGAGTGTTAACAACACCCCAAAGAGAGACTGAGTGTGTTAACAACACCCCAAAGAGAACCTCAGAGAGTGTTAACAACACCCCAAAAGAGAGACTGAGTGTGTTAACAACACCCCAAAGAGAGACTGAGTGTGTTAACAACACCCAAAAGAGAGACTGAGTGTGTTAACAACACCCCAAAAGAGAGACTGAGTGTGTTAACAACACCCCAAAGAGAGACTGAGTGTGTTAACAACACCCAAAAGAGAGATTGAGTGTGTTAACAACACCCTAAAGAGAACCTGAGTGTTAACAACACCCTAAAGAGAACCTGAGTGTTAACAACACCCTAAAGAGAACCTGAGTGTTAACAACACCCCAAAGAGAACATGAGTGTTAACAACACCCTAAAGAGAACCTAAGTGTTAACAACACCCAAAAGAGAGACTGAGAGTGTTAACAACACTCAAAAGAGAGACTGAGTGTGTTAACAACACCCTAAAGAGAACCTGAGTGTTAACAGCACCCTAAAGAGAACCTGAGTGTTAGCAACACCCCAAAGAGAGACTGAGTGTGTTAACAACACCCAAAGAGAACCTCGGAGAGTGTTAACAACACCCCAAAGAGAGACTGAGTGTGTTAACAACACCCCAAAGAGAGACTGAGTGTGTTAACAACACCCAAAAGAGAGACTGAGTGTGTTAACAACACCCCAAAGAGAGACTGAGTGTGTTAACAACACCCTAAAGAGAACCTGAGCGTTACCAACACCCTAAAGAGAACCTGAGGGTTAACAACACCCTAAAGAGAACCTGAGTGTTAACAACACCCCAAAGAGAACATGAGTGTTAACACCCCAAAGATAACCTGAGTGTTAACAACACCCCAAAGAGAACCTGAGTGTTAACAACACCCCAAAGAGAACCTGAGTGTTAACAACACCCTAAAGAGAACCTGAGTGTTAACAACACCCCAAAAGAGAGACTGAGTGTGTTAACAACACCCCAAAGAGAGACTGAGTGTGTTAACAACACCCCAAAGAGAGACTGAGTGTGTTAACAACACCCAAAAGAGAGACTGAGTGTTAACAACACCCCAAAGAGAACCTGTGTTAACAACTTCCTAAAGACATCCTCAGAGAGTGTTAGCAACATCCCAAAGAGAACCTGAGTGTTAACAACACCCCAAAGAGAACATGAGTGTTAACACCCCAAAGATAACCTGAGTGTTAACAACACCCCAAAGAGAACCTAACACCCCAAAGAGAACATGAGTGTTAACACCCCAAAGATAACCTGAGTGTTAACAACACCCCAAAGAGAACCTGAGTGTTAACAACACCCCAAAGAGAGACTGAGTGTGTTAACAACACCCCAAAGTGAGACTGAGTGTGTTAACAACACCCAAAAGAGAGACTGAGTGTTAACAACACCCCAAAGAGAACCTGTGTTAACAACTTCCTAAAGACATCCTCAGAGAGTGTTAGCAACATCCCAAAGAGAACCTGAGTGTTAACAACAACCTAAAGAGAACCTGAGTGTTAACAACAACCTAAAAAGAACCTCAGAGAGTGTTAGCAACACCCTAAAGAGAACCTGAGTGTTAACAACACCCCAAAGAGAACCTCAGGGAGTGTTAACAACACCCCAAAGAGAACCTCAGAGAGTGTTAACAACACCCCAAAAGAGAACCTCAGGGAGTGTTAACGACACCCCAAAAGAGAACCTCAGGGAGTGTTAACACCACCCTAAAGATAACCTCAGGGAGTGTTAACAACACCCTAAAGAGAACTTGAGTGTTAACAACACCCTAAAGATAACCTGAGTGTTAACAACACCCAAAGAGAACCTCAGAGAGTGTTAACAACACCCCAAAGAGAGACTGAGTGTGTTAACAACACCCAAAAGAGAAACTCAGAGAGTGTTAACAACACCCCAAAGAGAGACTGAGTATGTTAACAACACCCAAAAGAGAGACTGAGTGTGTTAACAACACCCCAAAGAGAGACTGAATGTGTTAATAACAACACCCCAAAGAGAACCTGAGTGTTAACAACACCCCAAAAAGATCCTCAGAGAGTGTTAGCAACACCCCAAAGAGAACCTGAGTGCTAACAACAACCTAAAGAGAACCTGAGTGTTAACAACAACCTAAAAAGAACCTCAGAGAGTGTTAGCAACACCCCAAAGACAACCTCAGAGAGTGTTAGCAACACCCTAAAGAGAACCTGAGTGTTAACAACACCCCAAAGAGAACCGCAGGGAGTGTTAACAACACCCCAAAAGAGAACCTCAGGGAGTGTTAACAACACCCCAAAGAGAACCTGAGTGTTAACAACACCCTAAAGAGAGACTGAGAGTGTTAACAACACCCCAAAAGAGAGACTGAGTGTGTTAACAACACCCCAAAGAGAGACTGAGTGTGTTAACAATACCCACAAGAGAGACTGAGTGTTAACAACAACCTAAAGAGAACATGAGTGTTAACAACAACCTAAAAAGAACCTCAGAGAGTGTTAGCAACACCCCAAAGAGAACCTCAGAGAGTGTTAGCAACACCCCAAAGAGAACCTGAGTGCTAACAACAACCTAAAGAGAACCTGAGTGTTAACAACAACCTAAAAAGAACCTCAGAGAGTGTTAGCAACACCCTAAAGAGAACCTGAGTGTTAACAACACCCTAAAGAGAACCTGAGTGTTAACAACACCCAAAAGAGAGACTGAGAGTGTTAACAACACCCCAAAGAGAGACTGAGTGTGTTAACAATACCCACAAGAGAGACTGAGTGTTAACAACACCCCAAAGAGAACCTGAGTGTTAACAACAACCCAAAAAGATCCTCAGAGAGTGTTAGCAACACCCCAAAGAGAACCTGAGTGTTAACAACAACCTAAAGAGAACATGAGTGTTAACAACAACCTAAAAAGAACCTCAGAGAGTGTTAGCAACACCCCAAACAGAACCTCAGAGAGTGTTAGCAACACCCCAAAGAGAACCTGAGTGCTAACAACAACCTAAAGAGAACCTGAGTGTTAACAACAACCTAAAAAGAACCTCAGAGAGTGTTAGCAACACCCCAAAGAGAACCTCAGAGAGTGTTAGCAACACCCTAAAGAGAACCTGAGTGTTAACAACACCCCAAAGAGAACCTCAGGGAGTGTTAACAACACCCCAAAAGAGAACCTCAGGGAGTGTTAACAACACCCCAAAGAGAACCTGAGTGTTAACAACACCCTAAAGAGAACCTGAGTGTTAACAACACCCAAAAGAGAGACTGAGAGTGTTAACAACACCCCAAAGAGAGACTGAGTGTGTTAACAATACCCACAAGAGAGACTGAGTGTTAACAACACCCCAAAGAGAACCTGAGTGTTAACAACAACCCAAAAATATCCTCAGAGAGTGTTAGCAACACCCCAAAGAGAACCTGAGTGTTAACAACAACCTAAAAAGAACCTCAGAGAGTGTTAGCAACACCCCAAAGAGAACCTCAGATAGTGTTAACAACAACCTAAAGAGATCCTCAGGGAGTGTTAACACCACCCTAAAGATAACCTCAGAGAGTGTTAACACCACCCTAAAGAGAACCTCAGGGAGTGTTAACACCACCCTAAAGAGAACCTCAGAGAGTGTTAACACCACCCTAAAGAGAACTTCAGAGAGTGTTAACACCACTCTAAAGAGAACCTCAGAGAGTGTTAACACCACTCTAAAGAGAACCTCAGAGAGTGTTAACACCACTCTAAAGAGAACCTCAGAGAGTGTTAACACCCCAAAGGCCCATAAGAAGCTATTTTCCAACCCAAGTTATCGCTCATCAGCAGAAAACTCTCTTTGTATTCTCTCTCTATCTGGGTGAAAACCAGCTCTGGGAACACTCAAATCACTGCATTGAATGTCAACGGAGAAGATATTTATTTCCATGCGCTTGGAGAGATTGTGAGATAAACATTTTATTGCCGCAATTATGTTATTTTAAGAGCTGAACACAAAGACCCAGGTGCGTAGTAGCGCCGGCCAAGATGCATCACGTCAGTGAGGTAGTTGATCCTCACGCCCTAGCTAGCTAAGTGGAGTCGAGTAAACAAACACAAATAAGTGTTATTTTCCATCCTACTCCTTCTCTTTTACTTCTCTGTCTGTCTGTCTGTCTGTCTCTCTGTCTGTCTGTCTGTCTGTCTGTCTGTCTGTCTGTCTGTCTGTCTGTCTGTCTGTCTGTCTGTCTGTCTGTCTGTCTGTCTGTCTGTCTCTCGCTCATCTCCTAAGTGGAAAAGCATCACTTCTTAGTGAAAGGTCTTTACATGTTGATAACCTCAGTGTAACAAGTCAAAGCCAATCACTAGTTAACTCAGCGGTTAACTAAATGAAGGACTTCTTGCCATTGTCTCACTGATAACGTAGAGATAAGACGGCCACCATATTTACGGACCTCTCATCAGAAGTAGCTACTTCCTGTGGTTGGGCTGCCGTAACACATGTATTGCCCTCACTGTGGAACTCTCCCATAGACCACAACGTAACAGACTCTGTTTATCACACTACTTACTGTACAAGCTAACCTCTCTCTGTCTCTGTCTCGCTGTCTCTCTCTCTCTCTCTCTCTCTCTCTCTCTCTCTCTCTCTCTCTCTCTCTCTCTCCTGTGTCTCTCTCCTGTGTCTCCTCTGTCTTTCTCCTGTGTCTCTCTCCTGTGTCTCCTCTGTCTTTCTCCTCTGTCTCTCTCCTGTGTCTCTCTCCTCTGTGTCTCTCCTGTGTCTCTCTCCTGTGTTTCTCTCCTGTGTTTCTCTCCTGTGTCTCTCTCCTCTCCAATCCAAACAACAGGGACCAGCAGATTGTATCTTCAGACACACAGAGACAGCCTTTAAGGCCTGGTTTAGACCACAGTATTTCCAGGATAATGTTCACTGTCATTGTGTCCATGGGTCTCTTTGGGTAGTAGGCCTAATTTCTGACCAAAATATTCAAATGATCTGCTTGTCTATTACAGTCTTATCAGGTACTGTGATCATAATTGAATTGTTAAAGATTACAGTACTGTGATGGTCTAGCTCTCTGGCATTGTATGTCTGTATTTTCTCTCTGTCTCCCCCTCTCACTCTATACCTTCCTCTTTCTCATTCCCACTCTCTCTCCCCTCCTCTCTCTCTCTCTCTCTCGCTCTCTCGCTCTCTCTCTCTCTCTCTCTCGCTCTCTCAATTCAATTCAATTCAATTCAAGGGCTTTATAGGCATGGGAAACATGTTAACATTGCCAAAGCAAGTGAGGTAGATAATATACAAAAGTGAACTAAACAATAAAAGTTAACAGTAAACATTACACATACAGAAGTTTCAAAACAATAAAGACATTACAAATGTCATATTATATATATATACAGTGTTTTAACAATGTACAATCTCTCTCTCTCTCTCTCTGTGTGTGTGAGGTGGATGTGAACACACTACTGTACAAGCTAACCCAGTGCCTCTCTCTCTCCCTGTGTTTCATCCAGCCTCCAGACAACGGGCCTCCTCCTCTCCCCAGCTGCTCTCTCCCAGAGGGATACTATGAAGAGGCCGTCCCCCTCAGTCCTGGAAAAGCCCCAGAATACATCACTTCCAGTGAGTTTACAAAATATAGGCACACATACATGTGACTAAGACACACACACACACACACACACACACACACACACACACACACACACACACACACACACACACACACACACACACACAATGAAACCACACATCTTGACCCCCCCCCCAAGTGAGGACTGAACACACATTTACTCAGGATACATATAACCACTCAATATCTAACACATTCTACCTGGTCTCTCTCTCTCGTCTATCACTCAGACTATGATTCTGACCAGATGAGCAGTTCGTATGAGTCATATGATGAGGAGGAGGAGGATGGGAAGGGGAACAGAGGGAAGAAGATGCGACACCAGTGGCCTAGCGAGGAGGCCTCCATGGGTCTGGTCAAGGACGCACGCATCTGTGCCTTCCTGCTGCGCAAGAAACGCTTCGGCCAGTGGACCAAGCTGCTCTGTGTCATCAAGGACAACAAGCTGCTGGTACGGAGGCACGCACAGACACAGAGACACGCACTATCAGCATCACATACAAGAACACACACAAACACACTCTCTCACCCTCTGTATCGTCTACCCCCTGCAACGTCATAATTCCTCACAGACCATGCTGGTGTGTTGTGGATGATTGTGCTCACAGACCATGCTGGTGTGTTGTGGATGATTGTGCTCACAGACCATGCTGGTGTGTTGTGGATGATTGTGCTCACAGACCATGCTGGTGTGTTGTGGATGATTGTGCTCACAGACCATGCTGGTGTGTTGTGGATGATTGTGCTCACAGACCATGCTGGTGTGTTGTGGATGATTGTGCTCACAGACCATGCTGGTGTGTTGTGGATGATTGTGCTCACAGACCATGCTGGTGTGTTGTGGATGATTGTGCTCACAGACCATGCTGGTGTGTTGTGGATGATTGTGCTCACAGACCATGCTGGTGTGTTGTGGATGATTGTGCTCACAGACCATGCGGGTGTGTTGTGGATGATTGTGCTCACAGACCATGCTGGTGTGTTGTGGATGATTGTGCTCACAGACATGTGTTCGTAGAGTGTCAGTTGTCCTTTACCTGTCAAATACTGAAAATGAGCTAAGTAAAAAAAAGTATCATAGACATGCGCACACACGGAATAATCACATGCGCCCAGAGACGCTCATAGCCATGTGTATTTGAAAGACTTAATCCACCGGTTCTTTGACCTCTTCCTCTCTCCTCGCTCTTCCTCTCTCCGCCCCTCCTCCCTCTCGCTTCCTCTCTCATTCCTCTCTCCTCTCTTCCCTTTCTCCTCCCTCCTTCCTCCCTTCTTTCTCTCTCCTCCCTCTCTCCTCCATCTCCTCGCTTCCTCTCTCCTCCCTCTCTCCTCTCTTCTTCCTCTCTTCCCTTTCTCCTCTCTCCTTCCTCCCTCCTTCCTCTCTCCTCCATCATCCTCTCTCTTCCTCTTTTCCTTCTCCCTTCCTCTCTCCATCCTCTCACCTCCATCTCTCCCTCTCATCCTCTCTCCTTCCTCTTCCTCTCTCCTCCCTCACTCCTTCCCTCTTCTCCTCTCTCCTCCCTTCCTCTTCTTCTCTCCTCCCTCTCTCCTCTCTCTTCCTCTCTCCTCCCTACCTCTTCCTCTCTCTTCCTGTCTCTTCCTGTCTCTTCCTATCTCCTCTCTTCCTCCCTCTTCTCTTCCTCTAGTGCTACAAGTCATCTAAAGACCAGACACCCCAGATGGAGCTGCTGTTATCAGGCTGTAGCATCACACATGTCCCCAAGGACGGCAAGAAGAAGAAACACGAGCTGAAGATAGTCCACCAGGGAGCAGATGCCCTGGTCCTGGCCGTGCAGAGCAAAGAGCAGGCTGAGGAGTGGCTCAAGGTAACACAATAACCTGACACACAGATTATAATGTTAGAGCAGTACACTGTGGTAGTCCGAGTGGATCAGGGTAACACAATAACCTGACACACAGATTGATGTTACAGCAGTACACTGTGGTAGTCCTAGTGGATCAGGGTAACACAATAACCTGACACACAGATTGATGTTACAGCAGTACACTGTGGTAGTCCGAGTGGATCAGGGTAACACAATAACCTGACACACAGATTATAATGTTAGAGCAGTACACTGTGGTAGTCCTAGTGGATCAGGTTAACACAATAACCTGACACACAGATTGATGTTACAGCAGTACACTGTGGTAGTCCTAGTGGATCAGGTTAACACAATAACCTGACACACAGATTGATGTTACAGCAGTACACTGTGGTAGTCCTAGTGGATCAGGTTAACACAATAACATGACACACAGATTGATGTTAGAGCAGTACACTGTGGTAGTCCTAGTGGATCAGGGTAACACAATAACCTGACACACAGATTATAATGTTAGAGCAGTACACTGTGGTAGTCCGAGTGGATCAGGTTAACACAATAACCTGACACACAGATTATAATGTTAGAGCAGTACACTGTGGTAGTCCGAGTGGATCAGGGTAACACAATAACCTGACACACAGATTATAATGTTAGAGCAGTACACTGTGGTAGTCCTAGTGGATCAGGGTAACACAATAACCTGACACACAGATTATAATGTTACAGCAGTACACTGTGGTAGTCCTAGTGGATCAGGGTAACACAATAACCTGACACACAGATTATAATGTTACAGCAGTACACTGTGGTAGTCCGAGTGGATCAGGGTAACACAATAACCTGACACACAGATTGATGTTAGAGCAGTACACTGTGGTAGTCCGAGTGGATCAGGGTAACACAATAACCCGACACACAGATTATAATGTTACAGCAGTACACTGTGGTAGTCCTTGTGGATCAGGTTAACACAATAACCTGACACACAGATTATAATGTTAGAGCAGTACACTGTGGTAGTCCGAGTGGATCAGGGTAACACAATAACCTGACACACAGATTGATGTTACAGCAGTACACTGTGGTAGTCCTAGTGGATCAGGTTAACACAATAACCTGACACACAGATTATAATGTTACAGCAGTACACTGTGGTAGTCCTAGTGGATCAGGGTAACACAATAACCCGAGACACCAATTACGATGGTTTTCTATCAGACAATGGTCCCTATGTTACTGTGACACTGTTGTAGACGGAGTGACGCACTAATAGGTGCCTTTCAGGATCCCTCATTGTTGACAAGACAATGACAAGTTGGCTAAATAAGCAGGAACAGATTGGTACTGGGAAGAGGGATCATCCAGGGTACTCTTGGGGGATGAAAACAGGATGGAGTAAATTTACTGTAAATGCTGAAGGAAGATGCTGTATATTTTTGAGAGAATAAAACCGATTCATCTCGTGGTACGCTTGTCCAAAGGTACAGTAGGCAGCTGGTTGTTTTTCTTGGGGAGCGACTCATTTGGTCCTGTATGAAAATAAATTCTCTATTTCTGCCATAGCGGGCGGAGTCTTCTTTGTGATATTGCAAACATGGGGTGGCAGGGTAGCCTAGTGGTTAGAGTGTTGGACTAGTAACCGGAAGGTTGCAAGTTCAAACACCCGAGCTGACAAAGTACAAATCTGTCGTTCAGCCCCTGAACAGGCAGTTAACCAGGGTACTGTTCCTAGGCCGTCATTGAAAATAAGAATTTGTTCTTAACTGACTTGCCTAGTTAAATGAAGGTAAAATTAAAAAATATATTGCGTTAGGGGCCAGAGGGTTATTTTGAACAGGTGTTTCTGATGTCAGGATATTTGGTTAGTATCTGTGAAACCGTCCCTCTCAGATCTCCCTCTCACGTCTGTTTCTCTCCTGGAGACCTCAAAGTAAAGCATCCTGCTGACTCCTTTTTCCTTTTCCACTCTGCCCCATATGTCATTCCCATACCATCGCCTTTGAGCTATTCTACTTCAATCGCAGTATGGAAGAGGCCATGGAGGGGTGGGGGGGGGGGGGGTTAAATTCATAGAAATACACACAGACAGACACACACGCACAACCATTGTTTATCCTTATGCAGCTATTTTAAGAGCCCTTCTCCTTCCTCATTTCCCTTTTCACCGTTTCCTGCCAGCGAACTTCCCCAGCCTCTAGTTTACCGAACGGGACCCTTTGTAACTGAGCTTGGACCCGGTCTTTTTCATACAGCACCTCAATCTGTGCAAAACCCGGTCAGAGAGGCCCCGTTAAAAACCAAGCGGTCTGCTATTTCGTCCTGTGCAGACTGCTGATGGAAACAATAGCCAGTCATATTTGCTTTCCCAACCCTATTACGTGTAAATGGTGGGTCCCTATAGGAGCTTTTTTTTGCAGAAATAAGGGAATTAAAAGGAAACAGTCAATTTTTTTTGTTTTGATTTGATTACTCCTTCCACATGGTAATTAGCTTTGTTTATTGCTTAACAGCACACTAGGGTAGCGCCGAGGTACCTGCTAGCAGCCGCATTGGACTGCACACATATACAAACCGAACCAGCGAAGGAAGAAAAGAGAAACCCACAACATCCGTAATTATCGCTCGAGACGGGACACTGACGCATATTTGGTCAGGTGTCTGAAAACATGCACGATAAAAACACGTTGAACCAATAAATGTGAACACGGAATAAACCAATACCCTTCAACCTCACCCCAAACAAACTCTCTGCTTCAGGTGATTAACATCTAACCCAATGATGCTTGCAATCAGCACGCCCAATTATGTGGCCCGGCTGGCCACGGTTCAACGTACCCCGAAACGGGGGCCTGGACTAGAGGAATTGGATTGAAGGCACATGTGTTCCCCTTGTGTTATTAACTGTACGGTGAGGGAGGAGATATTATTTTGGCCAGCTCAGCATACAATTACGCCTGGGGGTGTTTGCGCGCCTCACAGAGCCAAACAGATTAGTGTGGAGTATGTGTTTGGATATTAGGGCTGGACGTGGCCTAGGAGAGCTGGGGAAAAGCTCACTCGGTTTCTCTATTGCTTTCTTTGTCTTTATTTATCTCTCTTCCTTTATCGCGCACTCTTTAACTCTCTGTCTCTCTTGCATCTCTCTCGTGCTCTCGCCCTCTACCTCTCTTTCTCTCTCTTTATCTCTCTTTCTCTCCTACTCTGTTCCTCCATCCAGAGACTGAGAGCTTCGATAAATAATCACTCTTGAATTTCACATTAAATAATGAATAATGGAAATAAAAGGTCTTGGTTATCCCACCCTAGTCGGAGGATAAGAATCCAATAACATGTCCAACACGATGTCCCTGTAATGATTCATGTAAGACTGCATTAGTAAATAGAGACAAGACGAGAACGGAGCCTTGAGGCACTCCAAAACTAATGTGAAATCCAGACATATAAACGTCCTGTTTATAGAATCAACATGTCCATATTGTGTTGCTCGTGATCTGTTTATAGAATCAACATCTTTATGAGGTATTGTGATGTCTTTATAGGGTATTGTGATGTCTTTATGGGGTATTGTGATGTCTCTATGAGGTATTGTGATGTCTTTATGAGGTATTGTGATGTCTTTATGTGGCATTGTGATGTCTTTATGGGGTATTTTGATGTCTTTATGTGGCATTGTGATGTCTTTATGGGGTATTGTGATGTCTTTATGGGGTATTGTGATGTCTTTATGTGGCATTGTGATGTCTTTATGGGGTATTGTGATGTCTTTATGGGGTATTGTGATGTCTTTATGGGGTATTGTGATGTCTTTATGGGGTATTGTGATGTCTTTATGGGGTATTTTGATGTCTTTATGTGGCATTGTGATGTCTTTATGGGGTATTGTGATGTCTTTATGGGGTATTGTGATGTCTTTATGGGGTATTGTGATGTCTTTATGGGGTATTGTGATGTCTTTATGGGGCATTGTGATGTCTTTATGTGGCATTGTGATGTCTTTATGGGGTATTGTGATGTCTTTATGTGGCATTGTGATGTCTTTATGTGGCATTGTGATGTCTTTATGTGGCATTGTGATGTCTTTATGTGGCATTGTGATGTCTTTATGAGGTATTGTGATGTCTTTATGGGGTATTGTGATGTCTTTATGAGGTATTGTGATGTCTTTATGTGGCATTGTGATGTCTTTATGGGGCATTGTGATGTCTTTATGTGGCATTGTGATGTCTTTATGTGGCATTGTGATGTCTTTATGAGGTATTGTGATGTCTTTATGTGGCATTGTGATGTCTTTATGGGGCATTGTGATGTCTTTATGTGGCATTGTGATGTCTTTATGGGGCATTGTGATGTCTTTATGTGGCATTGTGATGTCTTTATGTGGCATTGTGATGTCTTTATGTGGCATTGTGATGTCTTTATGTGGCATTGTGATGTCTTTATGTGGCATTGTGATGTCTTTATGAGGTATTGTGATGTCTTTATGTGGCATTGTGATGTCTTTATGTGGCATTGTGATGTCTTTATGTGGCATTGTGATGTCTTTATGTGGCATTGTGATGTCTTTATGTGGCATTGTGATGTCTTTATGTGGCATTGTGATGTCTTTATGTGGCATTGTGATGTCTTTATGTGGCATTGTGATGTCTTTATGAGGTAATGTGTTTAGATTGCTGAAGATTTTTATTATTTATTTAATCATTTTAGAATATGTGAAAAATGTGAAAGGGTCTGAATACTTTTACAAAGGCACTGTAGATTCAATGGTTGTAAAGATGGGGAGAGGTCTGTCCATAGTAAAGAGAAGCTCTGCTTTTTTGACACCACAAATCAAAAAGCAAGTCCTGCAGGCTCTAGTTTTGTCTTGTCTTGATTATTGTCCAGACATGTGGTCAAGTACTGCAAAGAAAGACATAGTTAAGCTGCAGCCCAGAACAGAGCCGCACGTCTTGCTCTTCATTGTAATCAGAGGGCTTATATTAATATAATTCATGCCAGTATCTCTTGGCTAAGAGTTTAGGAGAGACTGACTGTATCACTTCTTCATTTTATAAGGAACATTGTGTTGAAAAATCCAAATTGTTGGTATCGTCAACTTACACACACCTCTGACATACACACCTACTCCACCAGACATGCCACCAGGGGTCTTTTCACAGTCTCTAAATCCAGAACAAATTAAAGAAAGTGTACAGTATTATATAGAGCCATTATTGCATGGAACCTTTCATCTCATATTACTGAAATGAACAGCAAACCTGGTTTCATAAACAGATAAACACCTCACAGCACAACGCCTCTCCCCTATTGGACATTGATATGTAGGCTATGTGCATTGCTATGCAGGCTATGTGCATTGCTATGTAGGCTATGTGCATTGCTATGCAGGCTATGTGCATTGCTATGTAGGCTATGTGCATTGCTATGTAGGCTATGTGCATTGCTATGTAGGCTATGTGCATTGCTATGTAGGCTATGTGAATTGCTATGTAGGCTATGTGCATTGCTATGTAGGCTATGTGCATTGCTATGTAGGCTATGTGCATTGCTATGTAGGCTATGTGCATTGCTATGTAGGCTATGTGAATTGCTATGTAGGCTATGTGCATTGCTATGTAGGCTATGTGCATTGCTATGTAGGCTATGTGCATTGCTATGTAGGCTATGTGCATTGCTATGTAGGCTATGTGCATTGCTATGTAGGCTATGTGCATTGCTATGTAGGCTATGTGAATTGCTATGTAGGCTACATTTTTAAATGTATGCAGTTCTGTCCTTGAGCTGTTCTTGTCTATTAATGTTCTGTATTATGTCATGTTTCATGTTCTGTGTTGGACCCCAGGAAGAAATCACTGTTAAGACTCAGTCTCTCTATAATCACGGTTAAGACTCAGTATCTCTATAATCACGGTTAAGACTCAGTCTCTCTATAATCACTGTTAAGACTCAGTCTCTCTATAATCACGGTTAAGACTCAGTCTCTCTATAATCACGGTTAAGACTCAGTCCCTCTATAATCACTGTTAAGACTCAGTCTCTATAATCACTGTTAAGACTCAGTCTCTCTATAATCACTGTTAACACTCAGTCTCTCTATAATCACTGTTAAGACTCAGTCTCTCTATAATCACTGTTAAGACTCAGTCTCTCTATAATCACTGTTAAGACTCAGTCTCTCTATAATCACTGTTAAGACTCAGTCTCTCTATAATCACTGTTAAGACTCAGTCTCTCTATAATCACTGTTAAGACTCAGTCTCTATAATCACTGTTAACACTCAGTCTCTCTAATCACGGTTAAGACTCAGAATGTCTATAATCACGGTTAAGACTCGGTCTCTCTATAATCACTGCTAAGACTCAGTAACTAATCACTGTTAAGACTCAGTCTTTCTGTAATCACTGTTAAGACTCAGTCTCTCTAATCACTGTTAAGACTCAGAATGTCTATAATCACGGTTAAGACTCAGAATCTCTGTAATCTCTGTTAAGACTCAGTATCTCTAATCACTGTTAAGACTCAGTCTCTCTAATCACTGTTAAGACTCAGTCTTTCTGTAATCACTGTTAAGACTCAGTCTCTCTAATCACTGTTAAGACTCAGAATGTCTATAATCACGGTTAAGACTCAGAATCTCTGTAATCTCTGTTAAGACTCAGTATCTCTATAATCACTGTTAAGACTCAGTCTCTCTAATCACTGTTAAGACTCAGAATGTCTATAATCACGGTTAAGACTCAGAATCTCTGTAATCTCTGTTAAGACTCAGTATCTCTATAATCACTGTTAAGATTCTGTATGTCTATAATCACTGTTAAGACTCAGAATGTCTATAATCACGGTTAAGACTCAGTATCTCTGTAATCTCTGTTAAGACTCAGTATCTCTATAATCACTGTTAAGACTCAGTCTCTATGAAATCTCTGTTAAGGTATGAACTAAACGTTTAAAATCTCACACACTTTAAAAAATATATATACAGATGGGTATTGGCTGTTTTTGGTGGTCTGTGTGTGTGTGAGCCTGTTTGTGCGTGTGTATTTGAGGGTTGGTTATGTGTGTGAGCCTGTTTGTGCGTGTGTATTTGAGGGTTGGTTATGTGTGTGTGTGTGTGTGTCCTGACTGCCTGTCTCCACGGTAGTCCTCAAGTCACCCCTGGCTGGTTAGCCTAGCTTAGCATCATCAATCATTCATTCACTGTGTCAATGGTACCCGACTCAATACAGTGGGAGTTCTGGTGTTGACGGTTTGCCAGATTGGAGGTCCTGCCAAGTCATGTGAATGCAAACTGGCAGCCCGTCCACGTCCCCATGCAGAGTGTGGACATCCCTAGATATGTCAGTCACTTTGAATGGGTGTTACACGACAGCAGGGCTGTGTCCCCCCAAGTGGCCCCCTATTCCCTATACTGTACATTGCACTACTTTTGACCAGAGCCATATGGGTCAAGTAGTGTACACTAATCTGTATACCTGTTGCCTTGTTCCTGTCAGTCTTGCTGTCAGTCTTGCTGTATTCTGTTCTGGGATCTAATACCTTTAACACAGGGGAGGGGGATGTAGTGTCGGCAACACATTCTGGACTTTAAAGATGTTGACATGGCTTCTTCAAGACGTCAGTCTTGCTGGATGTAACTGATGCATCGTAGCCAGTTGAACATGAACAGTCCTGTCCTAGAATCCTCCTTTGTGTTTGCTCTTCCTCCAGGTGATGAGGGAGGTGTGCAGTAATGGCTGTGACTCAGATGTAGCAGGGTCTCCTGTGCACAAGCCCGACCTGGAGAAGGTAAGGAACAGAACGCCAGCTCAGGCACATGAACACACACTGGCAAGTCACACACTCATAAACACTCAAAACGCACACATGTATACAAACACATCAACATGAAGGTAAGCACACACACACACACACACGCACGCACACACTGCTACTGTAATTTCTCACCAAGGACAACTGGAGGAGGAGATTTCTATATGTTGCCATAGGGGCCCCTGTACCCTCCCCTCCCCTCTCTCTCTGTGCCCTAATAGCAGGCAGGATACCAGGGAAGCACATTAGGATACCAGGGCAGCACATTAGGATACCAGGGCAGCACATTAGGATACCAGGGCAGCACAATGGCATACCAGGGCAGCACGATAGGATACCAGGGCAGCACAATGGGATACCAGGGCAGCACATTAGGATACCAGGGCAGCACATTAGGATACCAGGGCAGCACGATAGGATACCAGGGCAGCACATTAGGATACCAGGGCAGCACATTAGGATACCAGGGCAACACATTAGGATACCAGGGCAGCACATTAGGATACCAGGGAAGCACATTAGGATACCAGGGCAGCACATTAGGATACCAGGGCAGCACAATGGCATACCAGGGCAGCACGATAGGATACCAGGGCAGCACATTAGGATACCAGGGCAGCACATTAGGATACCAGGGCAGCACATTGGGATACCAGGGCAGCACAATGGGATACCAGGGCAGCACATTAGGATACCAGGGCAGCACATTAGGATACCAGGGCAACACATTAGGATACCAGGGCAGCACATTAGGATACCAGGGCAACACATTAGGATACCAGGGCAACACAATAGGATACCAGGGCAACACATTAGGATACCAGGGCAACACAATAGGATACCAGGGCAACACATTAGGATACCAGGGCAACACATTAGGATACCAGGGCAGCACATTAGGATACCAGGGCAGCACATTAGGATACCAGGGCAACACATTAGGATACCAGGGCAACACATTAGGATACCAGGGCAGCACATTAGGATACCAGGGCAGCACAATAGGATACCAGGGCAGCACAATGGGATACCAGGGCAACACATTAGGATACCAGGGCAACACATTAGGATACCAGGGCAGCACATTAGGATACCAGGGCAACACATTAGGATACCAGGGCAACACATTAGGATACCAGGGCAGCACATTAGGATACCAGGGCAGCACATTAGGATACCAGGGCAGCGCATTAGGATACCAGGGCAACACATTAGGATACCAGGGCAACACAATAGGATACCAGGGCAGCACATTAGGATACCAGGGCAACACAATAGGATACCAGGGCAGCACATTAGGATACCAGGGCAGCACATTAGGATACCAGGACAGCACATTAGGATACCAGGGCAGCACATTGGGATACCAGGGCAGCACAATGGGATACCAGGGCAGCACAATAGGATACCAGGGCAGCACATTAGGATACCAGGGCAGCACATTAGGATACCAGGGCAGCACAATGGGATACCAGGGCAGCACGATAGGATACCAGGGCAGCACATTAGGATACCAGGGCAGCACATTAGGATACCAGGGCAGCACATTAGGATACCAGGGCAGCACATTAGGATACCAGGGCAGCACAATAGGATACCAGGGCAGCACATTAGGATACCAGGGCAGCACATTAGGATACCAGGGCAGCACATTAGGATACCAGGGCAGCACAATGCAGTAAAAGCTGTAATTGTTGTGCCAGATAGCAGTTAATTGCAGCTGTGGCACAGTGTGTACAGGGAGGTCAGGGGAGAGGTTGTGTTATTGGATTTCATAAGTTACTGGATATGTTGGAGGCTTACTGTACTGTGTGTGTGTGTGTGTGTGTGTGTGTACAGTGGTGGAAAATGAGGCAGCACAGGAGGGTTTTTATGACAAACCGCTCCCTAGCTGGCAGCGTACTTAGAAGCCTAGTCTAATTATTCATACATAACATGTTGCAGATGCTCTCCAAGATTCTCTGTGTGTACAGTGTGTGTGTTTATGTATGGTTGTGTGTGTTTGTCTGTCCTGCTGACAGTTCTAATGCTCTCAAATCTTAACTGTGTACAAACTTTTCCATTCCAGAAGGTGTTGTGTGATAGGCCGAGCTCAGACGGAGAGCCGCCCAATGAGAACGGACACACCGTCACCGACTGTAAGGACCAAGGTGAAACCAGGGAGGGGTCTGGAACACTGATCACGCTCTCTGTCTCTCTCTCTCTCCATCTCTCTCTGTCTCCATCTCTCTCTCTCTCTCTCTCTCTCTCTCTGTCTCTCTC
Organism: Oncorhynchus nerka; assembly: GCF_034236695.1. Classification (NCBI taxonomy): domain Eukaryota; kingdom Metazoa; phylum Chordata; class Actinopteri; order Salmoniformes; family Salmonidae; genus Oncorhynchus; species Oncorhynchus nerka. Next base: position 59,224,235 of record NC_088403.1, read on the forward strand.
TGTCTCTCTCTCACTCCATTGCTCTGTCTGTCTCCGTCTCTCTCTCTCTCTGTCTCTCTCTCACTCCATCTCTCTCCCTCCATCTCTCTCTCTCTGTCTCTCTGTCTCTCTCTCTCTCTCTGTGTGTCTGTGTGTGTGTGTGTGTGTGTGTGTGTGTGTGTGTGTGTGTGTATAAAGTGCGTTGTTACCCAACAGCAGTAAATTCCTGTCCTGTAGGGGATTGCTAACTCAGCTCTGATTGATAGACATGTGTGTCTAATAGTTTGTCTATAACAGCTGGGGGAAACCATGATTGATAGACATGTGTGTCTAATAGTTTGTCTATAACAGCTGGGGGAAACCATGATTGATAGACATGTGTGTCTAATAGTTTGTCTATAACAGCTGGGGGAAACCATGATTGATAGACATGTGTGTCTAATAGTTTGTCTATAACAGCTGGGGGAAACCATGATTGATAGACATGTGTGTCTAATAGCTTGTCTATAACAGCTGGGGGAAACCATGATTGATAGACATGTGTGTCTAATAGTTTGTCTATAACAGCTGGGGGAAACCATGATTGATAGACATGTGTGTCTAATAGTTTGTCTATAACAGCTGGGGGAAACCATGATTGATAGACATGTGTGTCTAATAGTTTGTCTATAACAGCTGGGGAAACCATGATTGATAGACATGTGTGTCTAATAGTTTGTCTATAACAGCTGGGGGAAACCATGATTGATAGACATGTGTGTCTAATAGTTTGTCTATAACAGCTGGGGAAACCATGATTGATAGACATGTGTGTCTAATAGTTTGTCTATAACAGCTGGGGACATGTGTGTCTAAACTATGATTGATAGACATGTGTGTCTAATAGTTTGTCTATAACAGCTGGGGGAAACCATGATTGATAGACATGTGTGTCTAATAGTTTGTCTATAACAGCTGGGGGAAACCATGATTGATAGACATGTGTGTCTAATAGTTTGTCTATAACAGCTGGGGGAAACCATGATTGTTGTTGAAATATGGGCACAACCTTTTTTCTCCAAATGAGCTCAATTGGGGGATCTCTGACTGATGTGTTTTGACAGTTTGCTGTAATTTGATCCGTTTAAGTTTATTTATTGCATTCCTTCTAATTAGTTCACGGTATCCCCCTCCGGAGGATTGGAGGGGTAATGCAGTTTGACAACCACTTTTGTTCCCCTACTGTCGATCTCCAACTATTTTATGCCCAATTCCAAAGGGACCCCTAGCCTCTACCCCATACCCCCTTCATGTGGAACTAAGGTTAGTATGATACAGCTCCACTTTGCCCTCTGATAGACCAGGTTGAATATCTGCCATATTGTTTACACTGCTCCAATCCTCTCAGTCCATATTGTTTACACTGCTCCAATCCTCTCCTCTCAGTCCATATTGTTTACACTGCTCCAATCCTCTCAGTCCATATTGTTTACACTGCTCCAATCCTCTCAGTCCATATTGTTTACTCTGCTCCAATCCTCTCAGTCCATATTGTTTACACTGCTCCAATCCTCTCCTCTCAGTCCATATTGTTTACACTGCTCCAATCCTCTCAGTCCATATAGTTTACACTGCTCCAATCCTCTCAGTCCATATTGTTTACACTGCTCCAATCCTCTCAGTCCATATTGTTTACACTGCTCCAATCCTCTCAGTCCATATTGTTTACTCTGCTCCAATCCTCTCAGTCCATATAGTTTACACTGCTCCAATCCTCTCAGTCCATATAGTTTACACTGCTCCAATCCTCTCAGTCCATGTAGTTTACACTGCTCCAATCCTCTCAGTCCATATAGTTTACACTGCTCCAATCCTCTCCTCTCAGTCCATATAGTTTACACTGCTCCAATCCTCTCAGTCCATATTGTTTACACTGCTCCAACCCTCTCAGTCCATAGTTTACACTGCTCCAATCCTCTCAGTCCATATTGTTTACTCTGCTCCAATCCTCTCCTCTCAGTCCATATTGTTTACACTGCTCCAATCCTCTCAGTCCATATTGTTTACACTGCTCCAATCCTCTCAGTCCATATTGTTTACACTGCTCCAATCCTCTCAGTCCATATTGTTTACACTGCTCCAATCCTTTCAGTCCATATTGTTTACACTGCTCCAATCCTCTCAGTCCATATTGTTTACTCTGCTCCAATCCTTTCAGTCCATATTGTTTACTCTGCTCCAATCCTCTCCTCTCAGTCCATATTGTTTACTCTGCTCCAATCCTCTCAGTCCATATTGTTTACACTGCTCCAATCCTCTCAGTCCATATAGTTTACACTGCTCCAATCCTCTCAGTCCATATTGTTTACACTGCTCCAATCCTCTCAGTCCATATTGTTTACTCTGCTCCAATCCTCTCAGTCCATATGGTTTACTCTGCTCCAATCCTCTCAGTCCATATTGTTTACACTGCTCCAATCCTCTCAGTCCATATTGTTTACTCTGCTCCAATCCTCTCCTCTCAGTCCATATTGTTTACACTGCTCCAATCCTCTCAGTCCATATTGTTTACACTGCTCCAATCCTCTCAGTCCATATTGTTTACACTGCTCCAATCCTCTCAGTCCATATAGTTTACACTGCTCCAATCCTCTCAGTCCATATTGTTTACACTGCTCCAATCCTCTCAGTCCATATTGTTTACTCTGCTCCAATCCTCTCAGTCCATATTGTTTACTCTGCTCCAATCCTCTCAGTCCATATTGTTTACTCTGCTCCAATCCTCTCAGTCCATATTGTTTACACTGCTCCAATCCTCTCAGTCCATATTGTTTACACTGCTCCAATCCTCTCAGTCCATATTGTTTACACTGCTCCAATCCTCTCAGTCCATATTGTTTACTCTGCTCCAATCCTCTCAGTCCATATAGTTTACACTGCTCCAATCCTCTCAGTCCATATTGTTTACTCTGCTCCAATCCTCTCAGTCCATATTGTTTACACTGCTCCAATCCTCTCAGTCCATATAGTTTATGTTACGCCCCTGAAAACAGGGGAGAAATAATCACGAGAGTGATACGGTGTTGTATTCTCAAGTCAACATTTAGTTCAATCATTTCACAAAAGTAACACATTACATAACAGAAAACTCATTATACAAATAACACAGCAAAATATCTTATTAACAACACGCATGTTCATTCACAATCGACATAAAATGGCAGCTACTCTCAGTACGATGCTATCCTTCACTTCAACCGAGCAGGGCTAATATTACTCTCTTCAAACTTAACTCTAACTTCCTCAAGACGTTACTAAAACACACCTTAAACACTCTTGACATGTTCGCTAGTTATAACATTTAAATTACTATTTTTATCATCAATAAAGTACCTGAAAACAGGGGAGAAATAATCACGAGAGTGATACGGTGTTGTATTCTCAAGTCAACATTTAGTTCAATGAGAAAAAGACCGCGAATTTCCCCAGGAATATGGGTGGAGACCAGAGCAATCGATCTCCGGCTCATAGATTAAAAGCATTTCGTAGATCACAGATTAACACTTTTAGGCACCACAAAATAAAGTAATCAATATAACGTTTACACATTACTCTCACAATTCACTTTGACAGATTTGAACTTTAACACAATTATATGAATGTTATCAATCTCTATCAACTAATACTGAATGCATATTTTAACCTTAGATGTTTTAAGATCCTCACATACTATGAACTTACTCATACTTTTCAATGTATAACAGGCTATGAATATGTCCTTTAACCTGTCACATTTACACTGCTCCAATCCTCTCAGTCCATATTGTTTACTCTGCTCCAATCCTCTCCTCTCAGTCCATATTGTTTACTCTGCTCCAATCCTCTCAGTCCATATTGTTTACTCTGCTCCAATCCTCTCAGTCCATATTGTTTACTCTGCTCCAATCCTCTCAGTCCATATTGTTTACTCTGCTCCAATCCTCTCAGTCCATATTGTTTACTCTGCTCCAATCCTCTCAGTCCATATTGTTTACACTGCTCCAATCCTCTCAGTCCATATTGTTTACTCTGCTCCAATCCTCTCAGTCCATATTGTTTACACTGCTCCAACCCTCTCAGTCCATAGTTTACACTGCTCCAATCCTCTCAGTCCATATTGTTTACTCTGCTCCAATCCTCTCCTCTCAGTCCATATTGTTTACACTGCTCCAATCCTCTCAGTCCATATTGTTTACACTGCTCCAATCCTCTCAGTCCATATTGTTTACACTGCTCCAATCCTCTCAGTCCATATTGTTTACACTGCTCCAATCCTCTCAGTCCATATTGTTTACTCTGCTCCAATCCTCTCAGTCCATATGGTTTACTCTGCTCCAATCCTCTCAGTCCATATTGTTTACACTGCTCCAATCCTCTCAGTCCATATTGTTTACTCTGCTCCAATCCTCTCCTCTCAGTCCATATTGTTTACACTGCTCCAATCCTCTCAGTCCATATTGTTTACACTGCTCCAATCCTCTCAGTCCATATTGTTTACACTGCTCCAATCCTCTCAGTCCATATAGTTTACACTGCTCCAATCCTCTCAGTCCATATTGTTTACACTGCTCCAATCCTCTCAGTCCATATTGTTTACTCTGCTCCAATCCTCTCCTCTCAGTCCATATTGTTTACACTGCTCCAATCCTCTCAGTCCATATTGTTTACACTGCTCCAATCCTCTCAGTCCATATTGTTTACACTGCTCCAATCCTCTCAGTCCATATTGTTTACACTGCTCCAATCCTTTCAGTCCATATTGTTTACACTGCTCCAATCCTCTCAGTCCATATTGTTTACTCTGCTCCAATCCTTTCAGTCCATATTGTTTACTCTGCTCCAATCCTCTCCTCTCAGTCCATATTGTTTACTCTGCTCCAATCCTCTCAGTCCATATTGTTTACACTGCTCCAATCCTCTCAGTCCATATAGTTTACACTGCTCCAATCCTCTCAGTCCATATTGTTTACACTGCTCCAATCCTCTCAGTCCATATTGTTTACTCTGCTCCAATCCTCTCAGTCCATATGGTTTACTCTGCTCCAATCCTCTCAGTCCATATTGTTTACACTGCTCCAATCCTCTCAGTCCATATTGTTTACTCTGCTCCAATCCTCTCCTCTCAGTCCATATTGTTTACACTGCTCCAATCCTCTCAGTCCATATTGTTTACACTGCTCCAATCCTCTCAGTCCATATTGTTTACACTGCTCCAATCCTCTCAGTCCATATAGTTTACACTGCTCCAATCCTCTCAGTCCATATTGTTTACACTGCTCCAATCCTCTCAGTCCATATTGTTTACTCTGCTCCAATCCTCTCAGTCCATATTGTTTACTCTGCTCCAATCCTCTCAGTCCATATTGTTTACTCTGCTCCAATCCTCTCAGTCCATATTGTTTACACTGCTCCAATCCTCTCAGTCCATATTGTTTACACTGCTCCAATCCTCTCAGTCCATATTGTTTACACTGCTCCAATCCTCTCAGTCCATATTGTTTACTCTGCTCCAATCCTCTCAGTCCATATTGTTTACTCTGCTCCAATCCTCTCAGTCCATATTGTTTACTCTGCTCCAATCCTCTCAGTCCATATTGTTTACACTGCTCCAATCCTCTCAGTCCATATTGTTTACACTGCTCCAATCCTCTCAGTCCATATTGTATGTCACCAGTGGCTGATGACATCACCCCATATCTCTCGTCCTCCGTCTTCAGGCTAAATGACGACCACACACCCGCCCTTCTCACACCATTTCACCCCAGCTCTTTCTGAGGGGAAAAACGAGTCTCCAAACCCTCTTTTTCAGCTTAATCATCCACATTCCTTCCATGGCTGGTAACTAACGGCCTTGATTCAGTGGAATCAAATGAACCTGATCAGAGAGTTTTCCCCCAGTCTTTCTCAAGAGGAACACATAATAATCATCCTTTTAAAAAGTGAAGCTCTTTCACATCTGTGTGTCTGGTTTCCTACCTTAGGCCCGGGGTCTGCTGTGTGTGTGTGTGTGTGTGTGTGTGTGTGTGTGTGTGGCTAGAGAAACAATAGCCGTGTTTGGGAACAAATGGCCACATATGTAATGAAGTCGTCGCCATGGCAGATATCATCTCTATCATGGTAACTGGATCTGAGTACTGATTGATGCAGCGAAGGTGTGTGTGTGTGTGTGTGTGTGTGTGTGTGTGTGTGTGTGTGTGTGTGTGTGTGTGTGTGTGTGTGTGTGTGTGTGTGTGTGTGTGTGTGTGTGTCAGTGTGCAGACATCATTCGTGGGGAATTTTGAACCACTGCCTCAGAAACCTTCTGTCCTGTCTCTCTCCTGTGTCTCTCTCCTTCCTGTCTCTCTCCTCTGTCTCTCTCCTGTGTCTCTCTCCTGTGTCTCTCTCCTGTGTCTCTCTCCTCTGTCTCTCTCCTGTGTCTCTCTCCTGTGTCTCTCTCCTGTGTCTCTCTCCTGTGTCTCTCTCCTCTGTCTCTCTCCTCTGTCTCTCTCCTCTGTCTCTCTCCCGTGTCTCCTCTGTCTCTCTCCTGTGTCTCCTCTCTCTCTCCTCTCTCTCTCCCGTGTCTCTCCTCTGTCTCTCTCCTGTGTCTCCTCTGTCTCTCTCCTCTCTCTCTCCTGTTTCTCCTCTCTCTCTCTCCTCTCTCTCTCCTCTGTCTCTCTCCTCTGTCTCTCCTGTGTCTCATCTCTCTCTCCTGTGTCTCCTCTCTCTCTCTCTCTCTCTCTCTCCTGTGTCTCCTCTCTCTCTCTCTCTCCTGTGTCTCCTCTCTCTCCTCTCTCTCTCCTGTGTCTCCTCTCTCTCTCCTCTCTCTCTCCTGTGTCTCCTCTCTCTCCTCTGTCTCTCTCCTGTGTCTCCTCTCTCTCCTCTCTCTCTCCTGTGTCTCATCTGTCTCTCTCCTCTCTCTCTCCTGTGTCTCCTCTCTCTCCTCTCCCTCTCCCGTGTCTCCTCTCTCTCTCCTCTGTCTCTCTCCTCTCTCTCTCCTCTGTCTCTCTCCTCTGTCTCTCCTGTGTCTCATCTCTCTCTCCTGTGTCTCCTCTCTCTCTCTCTCTCTCTCTCTCTCTCCTGTGTCTCCTCTCTCTCTCTCTCTCTCCTGTGTCTCCTCTCTCTCCTCTCTCTCTCCTGTGTCTCCTCTCTCTCCTCTCTCTCTCCTGTGTCTCCTCTCTCTCTCCTCTCTCTCTCCTGTGTCTCCTCTCTCTCCTCTGTCTCTCTCCTGTGTCTCCTCTCTCTCCTCTCTCTCTCCTGTGTCTCCTCTGTCTCTCTCCTCTCTCTCTCCTGTGTCTCCTCTCCCTCTCCCGTGTCTCCTCTCTCTCTCCTCTGTCTCTCTCCTCTCTCTCTCCTCTGTCTCTCTCCTCTGTGTCTCTCTCCTCTGTGTCTCTCCTGTGTCTCTCTCCTGTGTCTCTCTCCTGTGTTTCTCTCCTGTGTTTCTCTCCTGTGTCTCTCTCCTCTCCAATCCAAACAACAGGGACCAGCAGATTGTATCTTCAGACACACAGAGACAGCCTTTAAGGCCTGGTTTAGACCACAGTATTTCCAGGATAATGTTCACTGTCATTGTGTCCATGGGTCTCTTTGGGTAGTAGGCCTAATTTCTGACCAAAATATTCAAATGATCTGCTTGTCTATTACAGTCTTATCAGGTACTGTGATCATAGTTGAATTGTTAAAGATTACAGTACTGTGATGGTCTAGCTCTCTGGCATTGTATGTCTGTATTTTCTCTCTGTCTCCCCCTCTCACTCTATACCTTCCTCTTTCTCATTCCCACTCTCTCTCCCCTCTCTCTCTCTCTGTCTCTGTCTCTGTCTCTCTCTCTGTCTCCCTCACCAACTGTGTCTCTCTCTCCCTCAGGTAAAGGGAAGAAGGACTCTCAGAAGAGTCAGAAGGGAGGCACGCTGAGTAAAGGGGCGGGGAAGAAGATCACTAAGATCATTGGCTTAGGCAAGAAGAAGCCGTCCACTGACGAACAGACCTCTTCAGCCGAGGAGGACATACCCACCTGTGGTAAGACACCTGTTAGGGGTTAGAGGTCACATCTGGGGTGTAGAGGACAACCTATATCAAGGGTGGATTGGTCATATAGATGCTCTGTTAAAATGTGTTCCAATACATTGTTGTTGTTTCTATGTAGAATGTATGGGGACATGTCTTGACTTACAACAATCAGAACTGCAGCTATTGACCCATTTCCTGGTCTGCTGTTTCACCATTGGTCACTTTACCCCACCCCTTTATCCTAACTGGTCCGTCTTGTCTGATTGACAGGCTACCTGAACGTGCTGTCCAATAACCGCTGGCGTGAGCGTTGGTGTCGTCTGAAGGACAACCAGCTGCTGCTTCATAAGGACCGTACTGATCTGAAGACCCACACGGCCAGCCTGCCCCTCAGAGGCTGCGAGGTCAGCCCCGGACTGGACTCCAAACACCCCTTCGCCTTCCGCCTGCTCCGCAACGGACAGGAGGTGGCTGTACTGGAGGTAGGTTGGTGGTCAATGGGTGGAAGTTGGTCATAGATTCAGATCTGGGATCAGCTTACCCACCACGCCAAATCTGAACCTTCATGTTCAAATCCTCAGATCTGACCTTAAATCAGCGCCCAAGGGGCAACTTCCCACACCATCAAATGCACTAACTAGCTAGTGAGTAGCTTTGTGGTCATGTGATAGTTTGACTTGGATATAAAATAGTGCTGGATCTCTCTAAACCCTCCTGTTCTCTCCAGGCGTCCTCCTCAGAGGTCATGGGTCGGTGGCTGGGGATGCTGCTAGCTGAAACAGGCTCTATCACAGACCCTGCTGCCTTACATTACGATTACATAGATGTAGAGACTACCGCAAACGTTATCCAGCTGGCCAAGCAGTCCTTCTGGTGAGACACACACACACAGGGGTAATTTTGTTTTCCAGATGGGCTGTGAGCATGCAGTTCTGGGCTGATGAGATGTAGTCGTTGTTTGTGTTTGTCTCTAAGTTGTTATTCGTATGTTTATATCTGGTGTAAAAAAGGAAAAAGGAAATATCTATATTTTCTTAAAGATGGGGTGTTGGTGGGAATGGTGGTGGGTATGTTGGGTATGGTGGTGGGTATGTTGGTGGGTATGGTGGGTTTGGTGGTGGGTATGATGGTGGGTTTGGTGGTGGGTATGGTGGTGGGTATGGTGGTGGGTTTGGTGGTGGGTATGGTGGGTATGATGGTGGGTTTGGTGGTGGGTATGGTGGGTTTGGTGGTGGGTATGGTGGGTATGATGGTGGGTATGATGGTGGGTTTGGTGGTGGGTATGGTGGTGGGTATGGTGGGTTTGGTGGTGGGTATGGTGGGAATGGTGGTCGGTATGGTGGTGGGTATGGTGGGTATGATGGTGGGTATGGTGGTGGGTATGGTGGGTTTGGTGGGTATGGTGGGTTTGGTGGTGGGTATGATGGGTTTGGTGGTGGGTATGGTGGCCGTGTTTTGAAATCCACCAAAAAGGCGTTGTATGACAGATGGGACGGGTGCATGATGGTATGTGTCCACTATGAGGTTTTGAAAAGCCCCTGTTCAGTTAGGAATGCATGACTCTGGATCAATGTTTCCCTCAGAGGATGTGAGTCACTCTCTTACCAGCATTGTTTTCACTAGAGCACCGTGTGCAGTCCAGTCCTGCCCACACAAACAAAACACAACACACTTAGCAAAGAGCTGGATGAAGAGTTTCAATATCAACTGGACTACAACATGATTGGACTGTTATCTGTATGATGGGGACACTATGAGACAACAGCTATAAGGGTCCTTAAAGGCAAATTATCTCCTTATTCCCAATAGGGCTCTACATTTCTATAGATGACTAGGATTATGAGAAGAAGGTGAAGGAGAAGGTGTCATTTGTCCTTGTGTTGTCACGTGTATAGTAACTCACAGTGTCCTCCTCAGCTTCACTAGTAAACGTGCTGTATCTCCCAACCCTTATCTGGACAACCCTGCCAACAGTTACGCATGCCCCTCTGGAATGGCACTGCACTATGATGATGTGCCCATCAATGGAACGGTAAGCACACACACACACACACAAAACAAACAAAATATCTATATATAAAACAAATGGGAGCAGTATCTCTCCATCTCCTGTCTGGATGCTGCATTGTGATGGCTTGCATCAGGGACATCTTTCTGTTTCTCATCCTCTCTCGCTCCCTCTTTCCCATGCTCATCCCTCTGATTCAATTATTGTGCAACTTTCAAGTACGTTCCCCTGCTCCAACTCACTGGCCTGTAACAACAACATCAACCCTTTGGTGTCCTCTTTTTCTCTTCTCCTCCCCCCTTTTATCGTCTCATTTGCTGGCTCCTTTGTTCACTCTGTTTCACATTTTCATCTCCCCTTCTCTCTTATCATTTTCTTTCTCTTTATATTTCCTCTCCTCCCTTCTCTCTCTCCTCTCCCCTTCTCTCCCCTCTTCTTCTCTCCTCTTCTCTCCTCTCCTCTCCCCTTCTCTCCTCTTTGCAAACCTTCCTCTATCGTAAGGACCCTGAGGCGCTATACTCCAGCCCTGCCACCGGAGGGCGACGTCTGAGAGAGGAGGTGTTGTATGAGAACACTGACCCTGACCTGTATGAGAACATGCCTTCGCCCAAGCTGGCTGCCCGCTACTCCCCCAAGCCCAGTCGCCTGGCATCATCCTCCTCCTCCTCCTCTTCCTCCAGCCACTACAAAACCCCTGGCCCTGTCAAATCCAAACTCCTCTCCTCTTCCTCCTCTAACACTAACACTAAAGCCGTTGCTCAGGTGACTAACGCACTGCTTTCCTAACATTTATGCTACCCTAACACTGAACTCTTCTCTTTCATATCAAATGGATAGTTCACTTCAAAGCCAACATTTATCAAACATTTTCATACCTAAAAGATGTCGGGACCCTTGTGACATTTCTTGTATAGACCCAAATGTCAATGACATCATCTAAATTCCATCGAATAACTTTGTGATTTTGGCGTGAACTCTCCCTTTAACTAAATATGAATTAAAACAGAGAGCAATTATTTTCTACGGGAGAGGTGACAGGGATACTGTATGTAGAGAGGAGGGGATTGGACAGGGATACTGTATGTAGAGAGGAGAGGAGGGGAGGGGATTGGACAGAGATACTGTATGTCTAGTGGAGGGGATTGGACAGAGATACTGTATGTCTAGAGGAGGGGATTGGACAGAGATACTGTATGTAGAGAGGAGGGGATTGGACAGAGAAACTGTATGTAGAGAGGAGGGGATTGGAGAGGGATACTGTATGTAGAGAGGAGGGGATTGGACAGATACACTGTATGTCTAGAGGAGGGGATTGGACAGATACTGTATGTCTAGAGGAGGGGATTGGACAGAGAGACTGTATGTAGAGAGGAGGGGATTGGACAGGGATACTGTATGTAGAGAGGAGGGGATTGGACAGAGACACTGTATGTAGAGAGGAGGGGATTGGACAGAGATACTGTATGTAGAGAGGAGGGGATTGGACAGAGACACTGTATGTAGAGAGGAGGGGATTGGACAGAGATACTGTATGTAGAGAGGAGGGGATTGGACAGAGATACTGTATGTAGAGAGGAGGGGATTGGACAGAGATACTGTATGTAGAGAGGAGGGGATTGGACAGAGATACTGTATGTAGAGAGGAGGGGATTGGACAGAGATACTGTATGTAGAGAGGAGGGGATTGGACAGAGATACTGTATGTAGAGAGGAGGGGATTGGACAGAGATACTGTATGTAGAGAGGAGGGGATTGGACAGAGATACTGTATGTAGAGAGGAGGGGATTGGACAGAGATACTGTATGTAGAGAGGAGGGGATTGGACAGAGACACTGTATGTAGAGAGGAGGGGATTGGACAGAGATACTGTATGTAGAGAGGAGGGGATTGAACAGAGACACTGTATGTAGAGAGGAGGGGATTGGAGAGGGATACTGTATGTAGAGAGGAGGGGATTGGACAGAGACACTGTATGTAGAGAGGAGGGGATTGGACAGAGACACTGTATGTAGAGAGGAGGGGATTGGACAGAGATACTGTATGTAGAGAGGAGGGGATTGGACAGAGATACTGTATGTAGAGAGGAGGGGATTGGACAGAGACACTGTATGTAGAGAGGAGGGGATTGGACAGAGACACTGTATGTAGAGAGGAGGGGATTGGACAGAGATACTGTATGTAGAGAGGAGGGGATTGGACAGAGATACTGTATGTAGAGAGGAGGGGATTGGACAGAGATAATGTATGTAGAGAGGAGGGGATTGGACAGAGATACCTTATGTAGAGAGGAGGGGATTGGACAGAGATACCTTATGTAGAGAGGAGGGGATTGGACAGAGATACTGTATGTAGAGAGGAGGGGATTGGACAGAGATACTGTATGTAGAGAGGAGGGGATTGAACAGAGATACTGTATGTATAGAGGAGGGGATTGGAGAAGGATTAACTAATGCAATTTGAGTCTCAATTCTTGTTACATGTGTTATTCCTGCAGAGACATGCTTTGTTTTAATATAACGGTGTTGATACTGGCCACCCAGAATTGAGGTTTCCAGACATTATCCTCAAAATCCCTGCTGGCTTAGTCCTACTGTAGTGTGTCTCTTAGTAATGTGATTAAAAACATGGGCTTGCAGAGGAATGGTGTTACAAGCATATTGAGCCCCTCGTAAAATGTCCAGTTTTGAGTGCATGGGAGTTAGGGTCTGAGACATTGACCATGCACTCTTTAGCAAACCTTAGTTAGAGGCCTTGATATTAACTGAGAGAAGTAGGGGGGGTCAAATAGCTGCAGTGTCTTAGGCTGCGTATCTCTCAGAGCACTGCGGACCACCCTGCTTTTAGAGGGTTCTGTGTGTGTGTGTGTGTGTGTCCTCAGTATGTTCACACTACTCCTTGCCTTTACACTGACCATCACCTCCATATTATGTCATTATATTATATTTGTAAAGACGTTACAGCACGGTTATATTTGTAAAGACGTTACAGCACGGTTATATTTGTAAAGACGTTACAGCACGTTTATATTTGTAAAGACGTTACAGCACGTTTATATTTGTAAAGACGTTACAGCACGTTTATATTTGTAAAGACGTTACAGCACGTTTATATTTGTAAAGACGTTACAGCACGTTTATATTTGTAAAGACGTTACAGCACGTTTATATTTGTAAAGACGTTAAAGACGTTACAGCACGGTTATATTTGTAAAGACGTTACAGCACGTTATATTTGTAAAGACGTATATTTGTAAAGACGTTACAGCACGTTATATTTGTAAAGACGTTACAGCGTTATATTTGTAAAGACGTTACAGCACGTTTATATTTGTAAAGACGTTACAGCACGTTTATATTTGTAAAGACGTTACAGCACGGTTATATTTGTAAAGACGTTACAGTTAAAGACAGCGTTATATTTGTAAAGACGTTACAGCACGTTATATTTGTAAAGACGTTACAGCACGTTTATATTTGTAAAGACGTTACAGCACGTTTATATTTGTAAAGACGTTACAGCACGGTTATATTTGTAAAGACGTTACAGCACGGTTATATTTGTAAAGACGTTACAGCACGTTTATATTTGTAAAGACGTTACAGCACGTTTATATTTGTAAAGACGTTTATATTTGTAAAGACGTTACAGCACGTTTATATTTGTAAAGACGTTTTATATTTGTAAAGACGTTACAGCACGCTTATATTTGTAAAGACGTTACAGCACGGTTATATTTGTAAAGACGTTACAGCACGTTTATATTTGTAAAGACGTTACAGCACGTTTATATTTGTAAAGACGTTACAGCACGTTATATTTGTAAAGACGTTACAGCACGTTTATATTTGTAAAGACGTTACAGCACGTTTATATTTGTAAAGACGTTACAGCACGCTTATATTTGTAAAGACGTTACAGCACGTTTATATTTGTAAAGACGTTACAGCACGTTTATATTTGTAAAGACGTTACAGCACGTTTATATTTGTAAAGACGTTACAGCACGTTATATTTGTAAAGACGTTTTTATATTTGTAAAGACGTTACAGCACGTTTATATTTGTTATATTTTTGTAAAGACGCACGCGTTATATTTGTAAAGAGCGTTACGTTATATTTGTAAAGACGTTACAGCACGTTTATATTTGTAAAGACGTTACAGCACGTTTATATTTGTAAAGACGTTACAGCATATTTGTAAAGACGTTACAGCACGGTTATATTTGTAAAGACGTTACAAGACGTTACAGCACGGTTATATTTGTAAAGACGTTACAGCACGGTTATATTTGTAAAGACGTTACAGCACGTTTATATTTGTAAAGATATTTGTTACAGCACGTTTATATTTGTAAAGACGTTACAGCACGGTTATATTTGTAAAGACGTTACAGCACGTTTATATTTGTAAAGACGTTTTATATTTGTAAAGACGTTACAGCACGTTTATATTTGTAAAGACGTTACAGCACGTTTATATTTGTAAAGACGTTACAGCACGTTTATATTTGTAAAGACGTTACAGCACGTTTATATTTGTAAAGACGTTACAGCACGTTTAAAGACGTTATTTGTAAAGACGTTACAGCACGTTTATATTTGTAAAGACGTTACAGCACGTTATATTTGTAAAGACGTTACAGCACGGTTATATTTGTAAAGACGTTACAGCACGTAAAGACGTTATTATTTGTAAAGACGTTACAGCGTTATATTTGTAAAGACGTTACAGCACGTTTATATTTGTAAAGACGTTACAGCACGTTTATATTTGTAAAGACGTTACAGCACGTTTATATTTGTAAAGACGTTACAGCACGCTTATATTTGTAAAGACGTTACAGCGTTACGTTATATTTGTAAAGACGTTACAGCACGTTTATATTTGTAAAGACGTTACAGCACGCGTTTATATTTGTAAAGACGTTACAGCACGTTTATATTTGTAAAGACGTTACAGCACGTTTATATTTGTAAAGACGTTACAGCACGTTTATATTTGTAAAGACGTTACAGCACGTTTATATTTGTAAAGACGTTACAGCACGTTTATATTTGTAAAGACGTTACAGCAAAGACGTTACAGCACGTTTATATTTGTAAAGACGTTACAGCACGTTTATATTTGTAAAGACGTTACAGCACGTTTATTTGTAAAGACGTTACAGCACGGTTATATTTGTAAAGACGTTATATTTGTTATATTTGTAAAGACGTTACAGCACGGTTATATTTGTAAAGACGTTACAGCACGGTTATATTTGTAAAGACGTTACAGCACGTTTATATTTGTAAAGACGTTACAGCACGGTTATATTTGTAAAGACGTTACAGCACGGTTATATTTGTAAAGACGTTACAGCACGTTTATATTTGTAAAGACGTTACAGCACGGTTATATTTGTAAAGACGTTACAGCACGTTTATATTTGTAAAGACGTTACAGCACGGTTATATTTGTAAAGACGTTACAGCACGTTTATATTTGTAAAGACGTTACAGCACGTTTATATTTGTAAAGACGTTACAGCACGTTTATATTTGTAAAGACGTTACAGCACGGTTATATTTGTAAAGACGTTACAGCACGTTTATATTTGTAAAGACGTTACAGCACGTTTATATTTGTAAAGACGTTACAGCACGGTTATATTTGTAAAGACGTTACAGCACGTTTATATTTGTAAAGACGTTACAGCACGGTTATATTTGTAAAGACGTTACAGCACGGTTATATTTGTAAAGACGTTACGGTTATATTTGTAAAGACGTTACAGCACGTTTATATTTGTAAAGACGTTACAGCACGTTTATATTTGTAAAGACGTTACAGCACGGTTATATTTGTAAAGACGTTACAGCACGTTTATATTTGTAAAGACGTTACAGCACGTTTATATTTGTAAAGACGTTATATTTGTAAAGACGTTACAGCACGTTTATATTTGTAAAGACGTTACAGCACGGTTATATTTGTAAAGACGTTACAGCACGGTTATATTTGTAAAGACGTTACAGCACGGTTATATTTGTAAAGACGTTACAGCACGGTTATATTTGTAAAGACGTTACAGCACGTTTATATTTGTAAAGACGTTACAGCACGTTATATTTGTAAAGACGTTACAGCACGGTTATATTTGTAAAGACGTTACAGCACGTGTCCAACTCATTCCACGGAGGCAGAGTGTCTGCTGGTTTTCGGCTCCTCCCTTGTACTTGATTGATTAATTACGGTCATTGATTAGTAAGGAGCTCTCCTCACCTGGTTGTCTAGGTCTTAATTGAAAGGAAAAAGCTGAAAGCAGCAGACACTAGGCCCTCCATGGTATGACGTTGATGCCCCTGGTCTACATGAACCTGACATATACTGAAAGTGGCACCCAGCACTGTTACACACATTAGGCATCACATGGTGTTGTAGAGTTGCTGTTTCCCAGCAGTGCGTGTGTGTGTGTGTGTGTGTGTGTGTGTGTGTGCCCGTCCTCAGATGAACCTTTCATTGTCATCAGACACACAGTCACACACACACACACACACACACACTGCAGGGGTAATGCAGTACAGTAGGACTGGTTTAGCCCAACGCTGGGATTACTGTGTTATGTTTAACTTAAAATGTGTTTGTACAGCTGTGCACAGAGACGTTCTCATGATCATATCCACCTGGGGAGTTTGGTGGACATTGTGGATTTTTATTGAAGTGGTTTTTGTAGCCATTGTAACGGTCTGTTCACCTCATGGTTTTCATTATATGTGCAAATTATACTTAGCCGTTTTAAGCCTGTGCATTTCAACCAGATTATGAATAGTTGTTCTCTCTTCCTCCTTCTCAACCAATCAGCTGAAGGGAAAAAAGGTCCCAGTGACCAATGGGACAGCGTCTAAACAGAAGGTGGACAAGAACCAGGCCAAGAAGACCAATGGAACAACCAATGGAACAACCAATGGAACAGCATCTGTGAAACGCAACAACTCCAGTAAGTCTGTGTGTGTGTGTGTGTGTGTGTGTGTGTGTGTGTGTGTGTGTGTGTGTGTGTGTGTGTGTGTGTGCGCGATAGAGACACATTCCCATGAGTACATTACAGTCTGCAAATCATGACACCCAGTACTGGCATGTTAATTCATCTAGTGCTAGCCTGTCACTTCCAGTCATCGTTATACCAGCCATTGGCAGTGACATACAGCAGTAGCCTGGTCTTAGTAGACACTAAGTCTGGCTCCCCACTCCTCAGTCAAACACACGGCTGATCGCTTTCTAGGAAAACTGAAACACCACAATAACCCGGAAAATGACGGAATTCCCAGCTGACCGTTGGTGAGGCAGCAGTAGCAGACATATTTTGGGTGGAGCTAATACAGTTTCTTAGAAAGCATCTGTCGTAAAAACCCAACCTTGTGGATGACTGTCACTTCATATCCAGACCAAACTAACATTCATTCAAATGTATTTGGCCAGGGGACAGAGTGGTCACTGGTGGGACTAATCTGTATGATGGAGGGCTGTGTCTATTCAGTAATGCTTCATCTACGACTGTTTTGAACCCGCTTTCTCAAGACATTTTGGATTCAGTGTCTGTTACACAATCCTTGTTTCATCTCAAGCTAAAATAGGCCCATATCGGTGTATCGATGGTTGAAGATGGTGGTTTTGAATGAGTATACAGTCCTTCGTAAAGGCTAATGCTCTAGTGAGGAGCGCGCCCATACACACACACACACACACACACACACACAGTCGTCATTCGTGGTGTGGAGAGGCTCCAGTGGCCTCTGTGGCTTCTTATTCAGATGATTATTTTCCAGCAGGGTTGGGCCCTACCCTCTTCTGGGTGATTAACAGGTATTTCTGGGCTGAGGTTTGGGTTCACTGGGTTTCTGGTCAGTTTATGAACTCTGATGAGCATTGGTTGGTTCATTGGTTGAACCATTGGTTGGTTCTTTCTCCTCTCCCTCCTCCTGTTCTCCCCTATCATCCCCTGTTCTCCCCTCTCATCCCCTGTTCTCTCTTCATCATTCCTCTCATCCCCTGTTCTCCCCTCCCATTCCTCTCATCCCCTGTTCTCCCCTCCCATTCCTCTCATCCCTGTTCTCTATTCATCATTCCACTCATCCCCTGTTCCCCCCTCCCATTCCTCTCATCCCCTGTTCTCCCCTCCTATTCCTCTCATCCCCTGTTCCCCCCTCCCATTCCTCTCATCCCCTGTTCTCCCCTCCCATTCCTCTCATCCCCTGTTCCCCCTCCCATTCCTCTCATCCCCTGTTCTCCCCTCCCATTCCTCTCATCCCTGTTCTCTATTCATCATTCCACTCATCCCCTGTTCTCCCCTCCTATTCCTCTCATCCCCTGTTCTCTCTTCATCATTCCTCTCATCCCCTGTTCTCCCCTCTCATCCCCTGTTCTCCCCTCCCATTCCTCTCATCCCCTGTTCTCCCCTCCCATTCCTCTCATCCCCTGTTCTCCCCTCCCATTCCTCTCTTCCTCTCATTCCCTGTTCTCCCCTCCCATTCCACTCATCCCCTGTTCTCCCCTCCCATTCCTCTCATCCCCTGTTCTCCCCTCCCATTCCTCTCATCCCCTGTTCCCTCCTCCCATTCCTCTCATCCCCTGTTCCCTCCTCCCATTCCTCTCATCCCCTGTTCCCTACTCCCATTCCTCTCATCCCCTGTTCTCTCCTCCCATTCCTCTCATCCCCTGTTCTCTCCTCCCATTCCTCTCATCCCCTGTTCTCTCATCATTCCTCTCATCCCCTGTTCTCTCATCATTCCTCTCATCCCCTGTTCTCCCCTCCCACTCCTCTCATCCCCTGTTCTCCCCTCCCATTCCTCTCATCCCCTGTTCTCTCATCATTCTTCTCATCCCCTGTTTTTTTTCCTTCCATTCCTCACCTCACCTCCTCTCTGATTCTATTCTCCCCCTAATCCCTCATTCCCCCTAATCACTCTTTTTCCCAAATCCCCCCTTCCCCCTCCTCCTAATCCCTC
Source organism: Oncorhynchus nerka (assembly GCF_034236695.1). Taxonomy (NCBI): domain Eukaryota; kingdom Metazoa; phylum Chordata; class Actinopteri; order Salmoniformes; family Salmonidae; genus Oncorhynchus; species Oncorhynchus nerka. The sequence goes on from NC_088403.1 coordinate 59,243,212, forward strand.
CTTCTCCCCTTCCATTGCCCATTTCCCTACACTGTTTGGGTTTAATGGTGTGAAGGTACACTATATATACAGAAGTATGTGGACAGCCCTTCAAATGAGTGGATTCGGCTATTTCAGCCATACCCGTTGCTGACAGGTGTATAAAAATTGAGCACACAGCCCTGCAATCGCCATAGACAAACATTGGAAGTAGAATGGCCCGTACTGAAGAGCTCAGTGACTTTCTACGTGGCACTGTCATAGGATACCACCTTTCCAACAAGTTCGCAAATTACTACCCTGCTAGAGCTGCCCCGAATGTAAGTGCTGTTATTGTGAAGTGGAAGCGTCTAGGAGCAACAACGGCTCAGCCGTGAAGTGGTAGGCCACACAAGCTCACAGAATGGGACCGCTGAAGTGCGTAGAGCGTATAAACCGTCTGTCCTCGGTTACAACACTCACTACCGAGTTCCAAACTGCCTTTGGAAGCAATGTCTGCACAATAACTGTTCGTCGGGAGCTTCATGAAATTGGTTGCCATGGCTAAGCAGCCGCACACAATCCTAAGATCACCATGCCAAATGTCGGCTGGAGTGGTGTAAATCTGCATGACGCTTCACCACCTGGCAGTCCGACGGATGAATTTGGGTATGGTGGATGCCAGGAGAATGCTACCTGTCCCAATGCATAGTGACAACTGTAAAGTTTGGCGGAGGAGGAATAATGGTCTGGGGCTGTTTTTCATGGTTTGGGCCCCTTAGTTCCAGTGAAGGGAAATCTTAATGCTACAGCATAAAATTACATTCTAGATGAGCAACAATGGCTCAGCCGTGAAGTGGTAGGCCACACAAACTCAAAGAACGGGACCGCCTAGTGCATTTCTGTGCTTCCAACTTTCTGGCAACAGTTTGGGGAAAAGGCCCTTTCCTGTTTCAGCATGACAATGCCCCTTGTGCACAAATCAAGGTCCATACAGAAATGGTTTGTCAAAATCGGTGTGGAAGAACTTGACTGACTTGCACAGAGCCCTGACCTCAACCTCATCGGACACCTTTGTGATGAATTGGAATGCCGACTGCGAGCCAGTCCTAATCGCGCAACATCAGTTTCCGACCTCACTAATGCTTTTGTGGTTGAATGGAAGCAAGTCGTGGAAAGCCTTCCCAGAAGAGTGGAGGCTGTTCTAGCCACAACGGGGGGACAAACTCCATATTAATGCCCATGATTTTGGAATGAGATGTTCAACAAGCAGGTGTCCACGTCCTTTTGGTCATGTAGTGTGTATATAACTCTCCTCTCTGTCCTGTAGGTGCAGAGCAGTATAAGTACGGTAAGAACCGTGTGGAGGCGGACGCCAAGATGCTGCAGGCTAAAGAGGAGGAGCTAATAAACAGAAAGCAGGACATCAGGAACCGTCTGACCCAGCTGAAGAAGGACAGGAAAGACCTGCGCACCGCCATGGAGGCCAGCACCGGTACGACACACACACACACACACACACACACACACACACACACACTGCTTCTACCAAGGTAGAGAGAAGAGGGAGAGGTGGGAGTGAAAGTAGTGTAAGATGGAGATGATGGGAGGGTTAGTAGTGAGTGGTGTTTAGTGGAGTTATGGATGGGAGGGTTAGGTTTAGGATTGAGGGGTGCAGGATGGAAGAAGGGTTTGGAGGGGGAGAGATGGGAGTCAGATGTTCTTTTCCTGACTGACTTCTCAATAAACTACAAATCAAGGTAGGACAGATACTGAGAGCGTATGGTAGTGCTGTGACCCATTCTAAAACATCCTTCCTCTACCTTTCCTCCTTCACGCAGCTAAGCGCTGCGCTGGGTCCCTGGCGGAGCGGCTGAAAAAGGTGGAGGACGAGTGCAAGCTGAAGGAGGACGAGCGGGTGAGCCTGGAGCTGGAGATGACAGAGGTCAAGGAGAGTCTGAAGAAGGCCCTGAACGGAGGAGTCACTCTGGGACTCACCATCGAGCCCAAGTCTGGCACCTCCAGCCCACAGGTTTGTTTTATGAATCCCTTTTTACATCAGCAGTTGTCACAAAGTGCCTTACAGATCCCCAGCCTAAAACACCAAAGAGCATTACAGATCCCCAGACTAAAACACCAAAGAGCCTTACAGATCCCCAGCCTAAAACACCAAAGAGCTTTACAGATCCCCAGCCTAAAACACCAAAGAGCTTTACAGATCCCCAGCCTAAAACACCAAAGAGCTTTACAGATCCCCAGCCTAAAACACCAAAGAGCTTTACAGATCCCCAGACTAAAACACCAAAGAGCCTTACAGAAAACACCAAAGAGCTTTACCCCAGCCTAAAACACCAAAGAGCTTTACAGATCCCCAGCCTAAAACACCAAAGAGCTTTACAGATCCCCAGCCTAAAACACCAAAGAGCTTTACAGATCCCCAGACTAAAACACCAAAGACCTTTACAGATCCCCAGCCTAAAACACCAAAGAGCTTTACAGATCCCCAGTCTAAAACACCAAAGAGCTTTACAGATCCCCAGACTAAAACACCAAAGACCTTTACAGATCCCCAGTCTAAAACACCAAAGAGCTTTACAGATCCCCAGACTAAAACACCAAAGAGCTTTACAGATCCCCAGTCTAAAACACCAAAGAGCAAGCAATGCAGAGGCAGAAGCCCAGACTAAAACACCAAACAGCAAGCAATGCAGAGGCAGAAGCCCAGACTAAAACACCAAACAGCAAGCAATGCAGAGGCAGAAGCACAGTGGCTAGAAAACACTCCCTGGAAGGCAGATACCTAGAGAGGAACCATTAGGTCCTGTTCTGGCTGTCTCTACCATGTCTATGACCCATGGCTGAGTCTCAGTACTGTACAATGGCTTCCTTCTCTTGAAAAGTGAACAGACAAAAGCATTTTTTCCTATGTAAATTAGCCTTGAAATGACTAAAACTAAATCAAACCTGTGCAGAAAATATAATTGACCTACATTTATAGTCTCTTCACTGTGTCAAGCTTGATAACAGTCATTTATAGTCTCTTCACTGTGTCCAGCTTGATAACAGTCATTTATAGTCTCTTCACTGTGTCCAGCTTGATAAACAGTCATTTATAGTCTCTTCACTGTGTCCAGCTTGATAACAGTCATTTATAGTCTCTTCACTGTGTCCAGCTTGATAACAGTCATTTATAGTCTCTTCACTGTGTCAAGCTTGATAAGTCATTTATAGTCTCTTCACTGTGTCCAGCTTGATAACAGTCATTTATAGTCTCTTCACTGTGTCCAGCTTGATAACAGTCATTTATAGTCTCTTCACTGTGTCCAGCTTGATAACAGTCATTTATAGCCTCTTCACTGTGTCCAGCTTGATAACAGTCATTTATAGTCTCTTCACTGTGTCCAGCTTGATAACAGTCATTTATAGCCTCTTCACTGTGTCTAGCTTGATAACAGTCATTTATAGTCTCTTCACTGTGTCCAGCTTGATAAGTCATTTATAGTCTCTTCACTGTGTCCAGCTTGATAACAGTCATTTATAGTCTCTTCACTGTGTCCAGCTTGATAACAGTCATTTATAGTCTCTTCACTGTGTCCAGCTTGATAACAGTCATTTATAGTCTCTTCACTGTGTCCAGCTTGATAACAGTCATTAATAGTCTCTTCACTGTGTCCAGCTTGATAACAGTCATTTATAGCCTCTTCACTGTGTCCAGCTTGATAACAGTCATTTATAGCCTCTTCACCGTGTCCAGCTTGATAACAGTCATTTATAGTCTCTTCACCGTGTCCAGCTTGATAACAGTCATTTATAGTCTCTTCACTGTGTCCAGCTTGATAACAGTCATTAATAGTCTCTTCTGTGTCCAGCTTGATAACAGTCATTTATAGCCCCTTCACTGTGTCCAGCTTGATAACAGTCATTTATAGCCTCTTCACTGTGTCCAGCTTGATGAGTCATTTATAGTCTCTTCACTGTGTCCAGCTTGATAACAGTCATTTATAGTCTCTTCACTGTGTCCAGCTTGATAAACAGTCATTTATAGTCTCTTCACTGTGTCCAGCTTGATAACAGTCATTTATAGCCTCTTCACTGTGTCCAGCTTGATTACAGTCATTTATAGTCTCTTCACTGTGTCCAGCTTGATAACAGTCATTTATAGCCTCTTCACTGTGTCCAGCTTGATAACAGTCATTTATAGTCTCTTCACTGTGTCCAGCTTGATAAGTCATTTATAGCCTCTTCACTGTGTCCAGCTTGATTACAGTCATTTATAGTCTCTTCACTGTGTCCAGCTTGATAACAGTCATTTATAGCCTCTTCACTGTGTCCAGCTTGATAACAGTCATTTATAGTCTCTTCACCGTGTCCAGCTTGATAACAGTCATTTATAGTCTCTTCACTGTGTCAAGACGCCCAACATACTCATGAGAAACAGGCTGTTGCAAATGTTGCTGCTGACTCTGAATGGTGTGTATCTGTGTGTCCAGTCCCCAGTGTTGCTGAGGCGTACCCTAGAGAACTCTCCCATCTCCAGCTGTGACACCAGCGACACAGAGAGCTGTTCTACTCTGCCCGTCAACAGTGCCTCCCTCCTCCGCAGAACGACCAATCAGAAACCCTCGGCCGTCCGCGGCCATGTCCTCAAGAAGGCTAAGGTGGGAAAGAGTTATGGAGAACACACACCAGTGGAGGCTGGTGGGAGGAGCTATTAGAGGAGGGGCTCATTGTAATTTCTGGAACGGATTAGAATGAATGGAACGGTGTCAAACACATCAAACATATGGATTTGATTCCATTCCATTCCAGCCCTTACAATGAGCCAATTATCATATAGCTCCTCCCACCAGCCTCTTCTGACACACACACACACCTGCGTTTACACACTCCTGCATTTACACTCACACACACACACACGGGGCGGCAGGGTAGCCTAGTGGTTAGAGCGTTGGACTAGTATCCGAAAGGTTGCAAGTTCATATCCCCAAGCTGACAAGGTACAACTCTGTCGTTCTGCCCCTGAACAGGCAGTTAACCCACTGTTCCTAGGCCGTCATTGAAAATAAGAATTTGTTCTTAACTGACTTGCCTAGTTTACATAAAGGTAAAAAAAATAACACACACACACACACTCAAAACATCCTCTGCACTCATTCACCTGTATTACCACACATCTCTGACAAACACACACACACACACACACTCAAAACATCCTCTGCACTCATTCACCTGTATTACCACACATCTGACACACACACACATCCCAGTCTAATGACTGCACTGAATTTGCGTGTAACTGTCGTATTTGTGTGTATATATCTCAACTCACTCAATGTGCCCTTTGTTGCAGGAATGGGAGATGAAGACTGGCACATGAGCAACAACTCTGTTCACAACAGTCCTATCTTATTAGCTTTTTATTTTATTTTAATGCGTGTATATATTTATTTAAATCAGTTCGTATGGGGAAGAAGGTTGAAGAGGAGTACACTACAAGCATAGCCAAACAGAGAGACGATCAAGACGATGCTGGGTTTTTTTTTTGTCTACTTTATTTCCTGGACATAAAGAACTAGCAGTCTTTTTCTAGCGTACCATTGTGTAATACCATGTTATATTTCAACTACTCTGTTGTGTGCTTTTGTATCGCCCAATCTTGTGTTTTTTTTGTTAGTTTTTGTTTTGCAGTCATCCACTTTCATAGTCTCTTGTTGCCTGTTTCTCCATCACATAAAACAATCAGGTTTCTACAACTCGTGGGGTTCCAAAATCAAGTGCATATTTATTTGTAAATGTTTCTTAGGTAAATACTAGCATCCTTGTGATTATTTATGTTGATAATATTTAATGCTTGTTGTATTGTATAGCTCCCTCTCTTTAGAACAGGAACTGCACTGTGCCACTAATGTCCACAGCATCTGGATCCAGCCGTTTGTATCACTGTTAGGCCATCCAGATGATTTTCAAATCATCAAACCAGCAATACACCTACAGTACTCCTAGTCCTTAGTGGTTGATGCCTGGGAGTGGGCCTTTGGAATGTGCCACTCGGTAAAGTGCGGGTCAGACTAAGGCGTGGCGGTGTTCTGGTGAGTTTGGCCACTGGCGTTGGAAAAGTCCTCAACCTCAAGTAATGTGGCCTCTTGTATTTACACTTCTACATCCAGGAGCCTCGGGCCAGCTCTTTTAATCATGCCACTGGTGCACTGTAACACTGTGGTCTGGTCTCACTCTGTGTGTGTGTTAGTTTATGTGTGTATGTATTCATTAGTTTGTGTGTGTGTGTTTTAAAATGTCTTGAGGCACATTCCAACCCCATCATTAATACACTGTTAGAAATAGAGGCCTGTATGGTCAGAAATACTGTGTTCTCTGCTTCAACCAGAGACTGTAATCTGGTTGTGGATTCTTGAACTTCCAGCTGCTACTCTAGCAACACGTTTCAGCTCATATACATCACACACACACTTTTATGTAATGTATTTCTAATGGTGTTTTTTTTGGTAATGATTTTACCACATCTACAGTACACTGCAAAATATTCCCATATCCACACTGCTCAGTGTAATCCAACCACGGTGCTTTGTAGGGGTGAGACGTAGCATGTTGATGTACTACTGCAAGTTTGTACTATTTTTACTCAAAGGCACGTTTACCTTTAAAACGTCTGGTTTATGGTGCATTTATTGGCCTAGTTGGAATATGAGGCTGTGCGTAACAAAAATGGCCGCCAACAGCTGTTTTCAAGTTATCAGTGTACATGTTTGTATCCCTCTTTGCCTCTCTATTCGTTCAGATTGAGGTTGGGGTTCAATCCCATCGCGGGTTAAATGCATTGTGCTGTTTTAAAGGCAATTGAGTCGACATATGCAGCGTTTATCGTGAATGGGAACATTGCCTTAAAAAGCCTCAATGCCCATAACCTGCGATCGGATTGGATCCCGGCCAAAGTCCAACTAGGCTGCGAGTTAGAGCCACAGCTCTTCACCACAAGATGAGGGAGAGATGAGGACAAAGACTTACGCATCTGGTCCATTCCTGGATCCCTCTCTTTTCTGTTTAAACAACTTCAAATCTGAAATGGGCCGAGAGAGAGAGAGATGATGTCACTCAGAACACGTGAACCCATTGTACCTGTACAAAGGAGGGGGCAGGGGGAGGAGGAGGAGGGGGTGTATTGGGTAAAGGGAGTAGGGGAGAAACAACAAAAGAGTGGAGGGGGGACAGGGGAGGGGTTGGGTGTTTTGGGTAAAGGGAGAAGGGGAGAAACAACAAAAGAGTGGAGGGGGAGAGAGGGGGTGTATTGGGTAAAGGGAGTAGGGGAGAAACAACAAAAGAGTGGAGGGGGGACAGGGGAGGGGTTGGGTGTTTTGGGAGAAACAACAAAGAGTAAAGGGAGAAGGGGAGAGAACAACAAAAGAGTGGAGGGGGAGAGGGGGGGGGTGTATTGGGTAAAGGGAGTAGGGAGAAACAACAAAAGAGTGGAGGGGGGAGACGGGGGAGGGGTTGGGTGTTTTGGGTAAAGGGAGTAGGGGAGAAACAACAACATTGTTTGTTTTGCACCTTAGACTTTTCTACTCCATTGTACTTCTATTGACAGTCGCCAACTCGGTGACGAACGGCTGTATATAAAACGTAATAAACCTCTTTACAAATGTCCCCTTTCTCAGGCCTTGTGTTTATTGAAAATGAAGCTCAGAACTCCATGAAAATGTTATTCATCTGTATGTTCTCAAAAAACAAAGCATTGAAAGAAATGTATTGGGACAGTGCCATTTATTGTTGTTCTGACTCTGTACTCCAGCACTTTGGATTTGAAGTGATACAATGACAGATGTTAAAGTGCAGACTCAGCTTTAATTTGAGGGTATTCTCATCCATGTCGGGGAACCGTTTAGAAATGACAGCACTTGTTGTACGTAGTCCGCCCATTTTAGGGAACAAATTTACTTATGTGTATTAAAGTAGCAAAAAATGTAGTATTTGGTCCCATATTTCCAGCACACTTTTACATTACATCAAGCTTGTGACTCTATAAACTGTTTTGGTTGTGTTTCAGATTATTTTGAATGGTAGATAATGTATTGTCACTTTTATTGTTAATAAGAATATATGCTTTTAAAACACTTCTACATTAATGTGGATGCTACCACATTAATCTAGCATTTTGGGGGGTATGATATTTATGCCTCTAACTTTCTCACTCGTTATTCACGATTCATTCAGGATTATAAGTAATCATGGTAGGGTCCACATTAATTGTGCTAGGAATATGGGACCAAATTCCAAGTGAATTTGGAGTACAGAGCTAAAACAACACAAATGTTCACTGTCCCAATACTTGTGGTTCTCACGTTATATAAGAAAACAGTCAATCAAAACGTGCTAACTGCTAGCTGATGAAACAACAACATGCTAGTCCCATCAATGCAGGAATAAACCCAAATAATGCTGTAGCTTGTTTTAGATCTGCTGGAGATTGTCTCATTTGATCGGATTCATCTGGATGGGTCTGAAGCAATGGAGGATGACAACCACGTTATCAATTACGCATCAGCTGTCAGAGCAGTTTACCGATCATTGCACCTGCACACATTTGTGCAGAACGGGCAACGGTCTTTTATCAACTGAATTTGTTCAACTCCTGCATCCTCTCTGGCCTCCTTTTGAAAAAGTTCAAAGGTAATCGAGGAGATGGAAAGTGGATGAAAATGTGCTTATTTGAAATGACTCTCCTTGTACAATCGCGCATCATCAGGCAAATTACGTTTACAGGGTTGAACCTTAAAATAAATGTAGGAAGTGATAACACGTTTAGCTAGTTGTGAAAGATCTTATAAATGAACAGGTAAGTAGCAAATGAAAAATGAACAACAGCTGATTCAAAGGTGGCCTGGCAGATTTCAAAACTCTTCTGCAAATGAACTCCGGTAGGACACACTTGTGCTTCCTCGATAAAACTAGACAATCGAGGAGGGGAGAACAGTCTTCTGTTTGCCTACTAACGAATTGACACACTCCTCGACCACTTATCGGTTTCCAGGCCACGTAGGAGAGAGGTCAGTGTACAGATATTTTCCCAAATGAGAAAAGGTTCATGCCGCTGGGGTTAAATCCCTGCAATGTAGCCAAGAGGTCGTGGGTTAGCTCTTCATCTCTTGCTCTTTAGTTTCTTCAATTGTCGATGTCAAAGATTGGTGTTTCAACCGTGAAGGAGTTGGTGGCTTTGGGGTTTGATACCAGCCTTGCTATCAAGCGGTTATCGGTTTGAGCCTCATCTCTTGCGTTTTAGTGTACATTTCTGCAACTATCAACGTCAAACAAACAAAGAGAAGTGCGTATTGTGTTGAAGGAGTCTGTGGCGTAAGGATCTCACCCCACCCCGTAAGGGTTGTGGGATTGAACCAAGGAAGACGTGAAGGGATGATTGGCTGGCGGGTGCAGGCAGAAGGGCATGAGAAGTAGGGGTGGGTAAAACCTGGGGTTCCCCCCGTGCAATTTCTGAACTGTGGTAATGGGGCAAACTTAGGTGCTTAGTTTTTAATAGAACATGCCTATATTAAACTAAGTGCCTGATATTCCATAACCACTGGTGTTCACATGCAGGTGTACCCCCAAACATTACCCCCACCAGCTATCACCTTCCCACAACTCTGTGGTTAACAGGTGAGATCATTACACCTGTGGCACCACATCCTTCACACGTTCAACACATCTAGTAATATACAGGTCATTCGGAAAGTATTCAGACTCCTTGATTTTGACTCATTTTGTTACGTTACAGCCTTACTCTAAAATGTATTAAATAGTTGTTTTTTTCCGCTCAGCAATCTTCACACAATGCCTCACATTTACATAAGTATTCACATTTACATAAGTATTCAGACCCTTTACTCAGTACTTTGTTGAAGCACCTCTGGCGGTGATTACAACCTCAATTCTTCTTGGGTATGAAGCTACAAGCTTGGCATACCTGTATTTGAGGAGATTCTCCCATTCTTCTCTGCAGATCCTCTCAAGCTCTGTCAGGTTGTATGGGGAGCGTCGCTGCACAGCTATTTTCAGGTCTCTACAGAGATGTTTGATCGGGTTCAAGTCGTGGCTCTGGCTGGGCCACTCAAGGGCGTTCAGAGACTTGTCCCGAAGTCACGCCTGTGTTGTCTTGGCTGTGTGCTTAGGGTCGTTGTCCTTTTGGAAGGTGAACCTTCGCCCCAGTCTGAGGTCCTGAGCGCTCTGGAGCAGGTTCTATTCAAGGATCTCTCTGTTCTTTGCTCCATTCATCTTTCCCTCGATCCTGACTAGTCTCCCAGTCCATACTGCTGACAAACATCCCCACAGCATGATGCTGCCACCATCACCCTGCTTCACTGTAGGGATGGTGCCAGGTTTCCTCCAGATGTGAAGCTTCAGGCCAAAGAGTTCAATCTTGGTTTCGTCAGAAAACATAATCTTGTTTCTCATGGTATGAGAGTTTTAGGTGCCTTTTGGCAAACTCCAAGCACGCTGTCATGTGCCTTTTACAGAGGAGTGGCTTCCGTCTGGCCATTCTACCATAAAGGCCTGATTGGTGGAGTGCTCCAGAGATGGTTGTCCTTCTGGAAGGTTCTCCCATCTCCACACAGGAATACTGAAACTCTGTCAGAGTGACCATCAGGTTGTTGGTTACCTCCCTGACCAAGGCCCTTCTCACCCGATTGCTCAGTTTGGCCGGGCGGCCAGCTCTAGGAATATTCTCTGTGGTTCCAAACTTCTTCCATTTAAGAATGATGGAGGCCACTGTGTTCTTGGGGACCTTCAATGCTGCAGACATTTTTTGCAACCCTTCCACAGATCTGTGCCTCAACACAACCCTGTCTCAGAGCTCTGCAGACAATTCCTTCCATTTTTTTTTTGCTCTGACATGCACTGTCAACTGTGGGACCTTATATAGACAGGTGTGTGCCTTTCCAAATCATGTCCAATCAATGGAATTTACCACAGGTGGACTCCAAGTTGTAGAAACATCTCAAGGATGATCAATGGAAACAGGATGCAACTGAGCTCAATTTCGAGTCTCATAACAAAGTCTCTGAATACTTATGTAAATTTGGTATTTCTGCCTTGTTTTTTTGCAAAAATGTATAAATACCTGTTTTCGCTTTGTCGTATTGTGTGTAGATTGATGAGGAAAAATATTTATTTAATACATTTTCGAGGCTGTAACTTAACAAAATGTTGAAAAGGGGAAGTGTTCTGAATACTATCCAAAATGCACTGTATATTTGACATTGACAATTGAGGAAACATACAAAAACCTACCACACTCGGAAGTGCCTTGCCTGGACATGACCCTGCACCCTGTGCTTCAGGGCTGACATCCTCACACCAAAGCCACCAACTCCTTCACACCTAAAAAATGGGAGAGTTCTGCAAACGTTCATTAAAGTAGAAGAGATGTTGGCTCGAACCGATTAGTTCTTAGCCAATCAAATCTGCTAATTGGTGATGACATGTTAGTCATTCACTTGAGGAAAACCATTCACTTGGATTTGAACATACCAATCACTCAGTTGGAAGGAGCAAGGTATTGGGAACAGGAGCATTGTTGGTTAAATTCCCAAGTGTGCCATTACTAAGTACATATTTACTGTGAGTTGGGTAGGTTTTAAAAAAAGCATTTATCCAACCTCTCCTCTTTCTCAGCCCCACCCCCAGCCATTCCATGTACTTGATCTATTCCAGAGCTAACACAGCTGATTCAACTCGTCAACTAATCATCAAGCCATTGAAGAAAGTGGAATATTTATTGAGCAGATACAATGATGACAACCAACATGTAGATTTAGGGGAGTGATTTATTCCAGAATGCATGTTAAGTGCGCTTCGCTTTCTGTTGAGGACTTCATAACATTTTTCATTTATTTACCAAAATTCAAACAAACCAAAAAAACATGAATAAAACTGTGAGGTCAACTTCACATGGTCGTAGTCATCAACAGTGAATCTACCTCACAAATATATTGGATTCTCTTGACCCCCCCCCCTTCAACAAGGGGTGGACATAATAACAGACGAGACATCTCTAGAAAACTAAGAACAAGCCAAATATAAGCAGATATATGTACAAAAGAACATGAAGAACAGACAGGCAGGCCAGTGTGTGTCTGGATGTATCAGATCGGCCTACCGTCATCATGAATGGAACTGACTCACTGGAAAGCGAGAGATTGACTCTGAGCATTGGTCTGTAGACTAGTACCGTCTCATTCAAGACATCCCTAGCAAGTCTGTATGGCCCAATGTGTGAAGATGGTCGACTTCACTCTAGACTGTACTCTTCAAGATGACTACATCCTTAGTGCACATCAAACATCTTGGGAAGGAAAGCTACTTACCAATGTTGTAGATTTGATAATGAGTGATCCTTTCCAGTTAAACAATGGATACAACAAAAAAGTAGCCTATCTAAAAGTCTATGATACTTAGCTATACACTGAAATATCGCTGATACATGAGAAGCAAGCAATGGTATTGAGAAACTCTCTGCGTCGTTGTACTGTTATGAGAGGATTCAGTGGAGGAGACCAAAAAAACAACTGTGTATGTTTTGGTATCAGTGTAAAATACTCACACTCACGTGAAGGACTATATACAGTGAGAGGTTGTTCATATATACAAATCTATGTACACAAGACAAATTATATGGGGAGAAATACCACCAGTAACTCTGCCTAACATAGGCTCAATAATGACAGCCACACCATCTCCATGACGACGACTTTGTCTCTGGGGAAATTAACTCACGTTGACCTCTGAACCGGGGGCTATCTTGGGTTTGGGGTCATACTGTTATTCGTAAATTTAAAAAAAAAAAAAGGAAATGCACAGGAAATGTGTGATTTTGTTGTTTTGATGAGAGGTTTGGCTGGAGTTGTAGTTCATGTTAAATGAGCAGAGGAGTCCACTTGTTTTTAGGCACCGTGGGGCAAACAATTGCTTTCTAACCGGTGGACATGCTGTAAATGTACTGATATATCACACAACCACACACCATTCTACATGTCATTCTTTTAACCTGCTCATCAAGTACCATAAAACATTTTTTTATTATTATACAAAGACTTCATCTTTAAAAAAAAAAGATTAAAATATGAATTACTAAAGAGCATTCTTATACATTGTTGTATGATGAAAAGGAAACATATTAACAAGGATTGCATGTCAATAATGGTGAATGAAAGAGGATTTTCCCACACGCTTCATTTTAGCTCAACGGCAAGTACCTGTATCTGGGATTTATAAACAGAGCAACACCACCCCCTAGTGCCTAAATGGGTAGTTGCATTCTTCTCACAAAGGCAACCCTGTCTCAGTTCAGACTGCTCCAGTTCCACGTCCTATCCTTCATATAACTTCCCTGCAGATTTAAAGTGGGCGCTCTATCTCATTCTTTCCCGAATAAGATTGTTATTGCATTTGAAGTGTGAGAGAGAGAGAGAAAGAGACAATTATAAATTGCTTCTTTTAAAAACATTGCTACTCTTTATTTGGTAGTAATGGAGGTGTTAACAACTCCACCTCTCTTTTCTCCACTGCTAAACTATTTTACCAAACTGTACTTCTCAAGGCTATGGCCTGGTCATTGCGTGGTTCTGTTTTGGTGATACTGTGGACAGCACCCCACAATCCTCCTACTACTGGTGGTGAACTAGGATACAATACGTTACCAAAAGTATGTGGACACCTGCTCATCGAAGATCTCATTCAAAAATCATGGGCATTAATATGGAGTTGGTCCCCCCTTTGCTGCTATAACAGCCTCCACTCTTCTGGGAAGGCTTTCCACTAGATGTTGGAACATTGCTGCAGGGACTTGCTTCCATTCAGCCACAAGAGCATTAGTGAGGTCGGGCGGGAGTTTAGGCTTGGCTCGCAGTTGGCGTTCCAATTCATCCCAAAGGTGTTCGATAGGGTTGAGGTCAGGCCTCTGTGTAGGCCAGTCAAGTTCTTCCACACCGATCTCGACAAACCATTTCTGTATGGACTTCACTTTGTGCACGGGGATATTGTCATGCTGAAACAGGAAAGGGCCTTCCTCAAACTGTTACCACAAAGTTTGAAGCACAGAAATGCATTAGGCGGTCCCGTTCTGTGAGGTTGCGGGGTCTACCACTTCGTGGCTGAGCCGTTGTTGCTCCTAGACATTTCCACTTCACGGTAAAATAATTTACAGGTTACCGGGGAAGCTCTAGCAGGGCAGAAATTTGACGAACTGACTTGTTGGAAAGATGGCATCCAACATTGAAAGTAACTGAGCTCTTCGGTAATGCAATTCTACTGCCAATGTTTGTCTATGGAGATTGCATGGCTGTGTGCTTGATTTTATGCACCTGTCAGCAACAGGTGTGGCTGAAATAGCCAAATCTACTAATTTGATGGGGTGTCCACATACTTTTGTATATACAGTGCATTCGGAAAGTATTCAGACCCCTTGACTTTTTCCACATTTTGTTACCTTATTCTAAAATTGATTAAATGCATTTTTTCCCTCGTCAATCTACACACAATACCCCATAAAGACAAAACGAAAACAGTATTTTAGAAATGTTTGTAAATGTATTCAAATAAAAAAACAAAAAAACATTATTTACATAAGTATTCAGACTCTTTGCTATGAGACTCAAAATTGAGCTCATGTGCATCCTGTTTCCATTGATCATCCTTGAGATGTTTCTACAACTTGATTCAAGTCCACCTGTGGTAAATTCAATTGATTAGACATGATTTGGAAAGGCCTGTCTATATAAGATCCCACAGTTGACAGTGAATGTCAGAGCAAAAACAAAGCCATGAGGTGGAAGGAATTGTCCGTAAAGAGACAGGATTGTGTTGAGGCACTGATCTGGGGAAGAGTACCAAACATTTCTGCCACATTGAAGGTCCCCAACAACACAGTGGCCTCATTCTTAAATGGAAGAAGTTCGGAACCACCAAGACTCTTCCTAGAGCTGTCCGCCTGGCCAAACTGGGGCAGAATGACCTTGGTCAGGGAGGTGACCAAGAACCCGATGGTCACTCTGACAGAGCTCCAGAGTTCCTCTACGGAGATGGGAGAACCTTCCAGAAGGACAACCATCTCTGCAGCACTCCACTAATCAGGCCTTTATGGTAAAGCCACTATAGGCACCTTAAGGACTCAGACCATGAGAAACAAGATTCTCTGGTTTGATGAATCAAACATTGAACTCTTTGGCCTGAATGCCAAGTGTCACATCTGGAGGAAACCTGGTATCATCTTTAAAGTGAAGCATGGTGGTGGCAGCATCATGCTGCGGGGACGGGAAGACTAGTCAGGTTCGAGGGAAAAATCTATGGAAAGTACAGAGAGATCCTTGATGAAAACCTGCTCCAGAGCACTCAGGTCCTCAGGCTGGGGTGAAGATTCACCTTCCAACAGGAAAATGACCCTAAGCACACAGCCAAGACAACACAGGAGTGGCTTCGGGACAAGTCTTTGAATGTCCTTGAGTGGCCCAGCCAGAGCTCGGATTTGAACCCAATCGAACATCTCTGGAGAGACCTGAAAATAGCTGTGCAGCGACGTTCCCCATCCAACCTGACAGAGCTTGAGAGGATCTGCAGAGAAGAATAGGAGAAACTCCTCAAATACAGCTGTGCCAAGCTTGCAGCGTCATACTCAAGAAGACTCAGGCTGTAATCACTGCCAGAGGTGCTTCAACAAAGTACTGAGTGAAGGGTCTGAATATCTATGTTGCAAAAAAAAATACAACCTGTTTTTGCTTTGTCATTATGGGGTATTGTGATGTCATTATGGGGTAGTGTAATGTCATTATGGGGTATTGTGTGTAGATTGATGAGGGGGAAAAAAACTATTCAATCCATTTTAGAATAAGGCTGGAACGTAACAACATTGTGAAAAAGTCAAGAAGTCTGAATACTTTCCAAATGCACTGTATAGCGTATCTGGAAACTACCTGGTGAGGGTCAGTGAAAGACGAGTCTTACAGTCCTGAACGTTCTAAATAGCAGGCCAGTAGGCGGGGCGTTCTCTGTGATTTCACCGGATTTCTCTTTCCTCACTGGGTGGCGTCCAATCATTCTCCAAGGGGTTTAGCCAATGAGAACACACAGAGCAGTCATGGCACTGGGTACAAGGACACTGGGTGCAAAGGGCGCTGGTGCAAAGGACACTGGTGCAAAGGACACTGGGTGCAAAGGACACTGGGTAAAAAGCAGAGTTGGCCCACACCCCCGATGTTACAGTAACGCAGTGGAGGACGGGATAGAGAGACGAGCAGAACGGAGGATAAGTGTCCCTCTGAGCGAGAGACGGAAACGAGGGAGCAAGGGGCCATGGAGAGGAATCAGAGAGGAGAGGACAGAGAGGGACTAATGCTAGACTGTAGTACTGTGGTGCTTTCTCTCTTCCTCTGTACGGGGAGCGGTGGATTGGTTGGTCAGACGGAGCGACAGAGGAGGAAGGCAGATTAGAGTTCCCTGTGCTCGTTAGCATGGCTAGCTGATTAGCGTGTCTGTGTTCAGCCATCAGCTGGTCAGGTAGCTGTGCAGCTCTCTGGAGTTGATGCTCAGCACCACGCCCGAGTGGTTACCTAGCAACAAGGAGAGAGAGGAAGTAGTGAGACCAGAGTCGAGAGTCGGTAGGTTTTAAAAGAGAAAATACCACCTGCTTCTTTATCTTGCAACATTAAAACATTTCCTTGATCGTTCTTTTCTCTTTGACTGGATGACTGGTTGGTTCTCTTTCAACCAACCCATAGCTCTGATTTTAATTAATACTTTGACTAGATGACTGGTTGGTTCTCTATCAACCAACCCATAGCTCTGATTTTAATTAATACTTTGACTAGATGACTGGTTGGTTCTCTATCAACCAACCCATAGCTCTGATTTTAATTCATACTTTGACTAGATGACTGGTTGGTTCTCTTTCAACCAACCCATAGCTCTGATTTTAATTAATACTTTGACTAGATGACTGGTTGGTTCTCTTTCAACCAACCCATAGCTCTGATTTTAATTCATACTTTGACTGTTCTGTTAACTGCCTGGGTTTGTGAGTGGTAGCAGGCTATTCTGTTAGTAGTAGTGGGGGTTAGTCCTAATCCTGATCAGGGAACAGAAGGCTGGGCTACCTTCTGCGTTACCTAGAGTCTGTGAGTCCAGGTCGTCGTCGATAAACTCCTCCCCCTGGATGATGTGCTGCGTGTCCTCACTGTGATTGACAGGGCTGGTCATCTCCTGCTCCTTCTCATTGTGCATCTGGGCGTACACGTTCCGGCCGGGCAGCTTTCTGAAAAACAGCGGAGGATAGGCATCCTCAGTCCTAAGCCAAGGACTGTGGGATTTGTAGTTTTGATAAGAGGTTTGGCTGGAGTTGTAGTTCATGTTAATGAGTGACAGATTGTGGACTTTGTGCATCGGATGCAAAGTATGTGCTATTGGTGTAACTGGTGAACAAAAGACAAATCATGCACAACATATTCATGTTGAATCTAGATTCATCAAGTACATGCATTTATGTATTCTATAGACAGTATATATACAGTTGAAGTCGGAAGTTTACACACACTTAGGTTGGAGTCATTAAAACTCATTTTTCACCCACTCCACAAATGTCAAGTTAAAAAACTATAGTTTAGCCAAGTCGGTTAGGACATCTACTTTGTGCATGACACAAGTAATTTTTCCAACAATTGTTTACAGACAGATTATTTCACTGTATCACAATTCCAGTGGGTCAAAAGTTTACAAACACTAAGTTGACTGTGCCTTTAAACAGCTTGGAAAATTCCTGAAAATTATGTCATGGCTTTAGAAGCTTCTGATAGGCTAATTGACATCATTTGAGTCAATTGGAGTTGTACCCGTGGATGTATTTCAAGGCCTACCTTCGAACTCAGTGCCTCTTTGCTTGACATCATGGGAAAATCAAAAGAAATCAGCCAAGACCTCAGAAAAAAATGGTAGACCTCCACAAGTCTGGTTCATCCTTGGGAGCTATTTCCAAACGCCTGAAGGTACCATTGTCATCTGTACAAACAATAGTATGCAAGTATAAACACCATGGGACCACGCAACCGTCATACCGCTCAGGAAGGAGACGCGTTCTGTCTCCTAGAGATGAACGTACTTTCGTGCGAAAAGTGCAAATCAATCCCAGAACAACAGCAAAGGACCTTGTGAAGATGCTGGAGGAAACACGTACAAAACTATCTATATCCACAGTAAAACGAGTCATATATCGACATAACCTGAAAGGCCGCTCAGCAAGGAAGAAGCCACTGCTTCCAAAACCGCCATAAAAAAGTCAGACTACGGTTTGAAACTGCACATGGGGACAAAGATCACACTTTTTGGAGAAATGTCCTCTGGTCTGATGAAACAAAAATAGAACTGTTTGGCCATAATGACCATCATTATGTTTGGAGGAAAAAGGGGGAGGCTTGCAAGCCGAAGAACACCATCCCAACAGTGAAGCGGCAGGGTATCCTAGTGGTTAGAGCGTTGGACTAGTAACCGAAAGGTTGCAAGTTCAAATCCCAGAGCTGACAAGGTACAAATCTGTCGTTCTGCCCCTGAACAGGCAGTTAACCCACTGTTCCTAGGCCGTCATTGAAAATAAGAATTAGTTCTTAACTGACTTGCCTGGTTAAATAAAGGTAAAATATTTTTTTTTTAAATAAATTAAAGCACGGGGTGGCAGCATCATGCTGTGGGGGTGCTTTGCTGCAGGAGGGACTGGTGCACTTCACAAAATAGATGACATCATGAGGCAGGAAAATTATGTGGATATTTTGAAGCAACATCTCAAGACATCAGTCAGGAAGTTAAAGCTTGGCGGCAAATGGGTCTTTCAGTTTTAATGACTCCAACCTAAGTGTATGTAAACTAGTTTTAATGACTCCAACCTAAGTGTATGTAAACTTCCGACTTCAACTATATGTATTCACCTACTGTATCTTAATACATGCAGTTAAGTTTTCATCTGTAGTCATGGTTATGTTTTCATCTGTAGTCATGGTTATGTTTTCATCTGTAGTCATGATTATGTTTTCATCTGTAGTCATGGTTATGTTTTCATCTGTAGTCATGGTTGTTTTCATCTGTAGTCATGGTTGTTTTCATCTGTAGTCATGATTATGTTTTCATCTGTAGTCATGGTTATGTTTTCATCTGTGGTCATGGTTATGTTTTCATCTGTAGTCATGGTTATGTTTTCATCTGTAGTCATGATTATGTTTTCATCTGTAGTCATGGTTATGTTTTCATCTGTAGTCATGGTTGTTTTCATCTGTAGTCATGGTTATGTTTTCATCTGTAGTCATGGTTATGTTTTCATCTGTAGTCATGATTATGTTTTCATCTGTAGTCATGGTTTTCATCTGTTATGTTTTTTCATCTGTAGTCATGGTTGTTTTCATCTGTAGTCATGGTTGTTTTCATCTGTAGTCATGATTATGTTTTCATCTGTAGTCATGGTTATGTTTTCATCTGTGGTCATGGTTATGTTTTCATCTGTAGTCATGGTTATGTTTTCATCTGTAGTCATGATTATGTTTTCATCTGTAGTCATGGTTATGTTTTCATCTGTAGTCATGGTTGTTTTCATCTGTAGTCATGGTTATGTTTTCATCTGTAGTCATGGTTATGTTTTCATCTGTAGTCATGATTATGTTTTCATCTGTAGTCATGGTTATGTTTTCATCTGTAGTCATGGTTGTTTTCATCTGTAGTCATGGTTGTTTTCATCTGTAGTCATGATTATGTTTTCATCTGTAGTCATGGTTATGTTTTCATCTGTGGTCATGGTTATGTTTTCATCTGTAGTCATGGTTATGTTTTCATCTGTAGTCATGGTTAGGTTTTCATCTGTAGTCATGGTTAGGTTTTCATCTGTAGTCATGGTTATGTTTTCATCTGTAGTCATGGTTATGTTTTCATCTGTAGTCATGGTTATGTTTTCATCTGTAGTCATGGTTAGGTTTTCATCTGTAGTCATGGTTATGTTTTCATCTGTAGTCATGCAACGCTTCAGAGGAGGACTGGCCAGTAAAGTGCCCAGTGCAAATCTCAGATATGTAAGTCTAAAATAGCCTGGTCCCAGATCTGTTTGTGCTTTAGTCTACTCTATTGTCATTGTCGAGTGAAATCATGTTTTGCATGAGAATTCCATAAGTAGTTGGCAAGAGAGCAGCAATAGACTGGCAGCCATGCAGGCTAAGTCTATAAGACCCACCTCTTGAACTTGTAGAGGATGAAGGATCCAGTAGCGAGGAGGCTGATGAGGAAGATGACAGACAGAGCCCAGACTCCAGGACCTGCCATTCCACCCTGAGAACCTGCAGGGGAGACAGACAACACACAAACATTATGATATGACACACACACACACACACGCACACACACACAAGCATAGCCAACGCACATCAGATGGGAAATGAACACAGGGTAGGTAACACACACACACCTCCTGTGGCTGTGGGCCCCTGAGACACAAACAAGATTATAGCTGCCATGTCACAATAAACCCCAGCAGAAATGCTAACACTCCATTCCACTCCGCTTCAATAAACCCCAACAGAAATGCTAACACTCCATTCCACTCCGCTTCAATAAACCCCAACAGAAATGCTAACACTCCATTCCACTCCGCTTCAATAAACCCCAACAGAAATGCTAACACTCCATTCCACTCCGCTTCAATAAACCCCAACAGAAATGCTAACACTCCATTCCACTCCGCTTCAATAAACCCCAGCAGAAATGCTAACACTCCATTCCACTCCGCTTCAATAAACCCCAACAGAAATGCTAACACTCCATTCCACTCCGCTTCAATAAACCCCAGCAGAAATGCTAACACTCCATTCCACTCCGCTTCAATAAACCCCAACAGAAATGCTAACACTCCATTCCACTCCGCTTCAATAAACCCCAACAGAAATGCTAACACTCCATTCCACTCCGCTTCAATAAACCCCAACAGAAATGCTAACACTCCATTCCACTCCGCTTCAATAAACACCACACAGTGTTCAACAGACAACACACACCACACGGTCAGGAGAAGAGATCCGCAGCCAAACTGTCCAAGAAAAGATCAAGTTCAAAAGGAAAGGGAATAGATTAGACATCATTGAAACATATTGTTTACCTCTGCAAATTTTGTAAAAAAATATCTAACATTTTAGCAATTTAGTAGGTAAAAACTTAGGGAAATAACACTGAAAGCAGAGAGCAAGTAACAGGAACCCCAAACCAATCAGATTGGAGGAAAGGTAGGCTCCTTTTGAGAGGGCAGGAAGTAAAAGTGAGAAAAAGGTTGTGTGGGGGTGACTAACACGCACCAATCTCCGTTGCTCTCGTGGACGACTCATTAGCTACTAGTAATTTCAAATAGATTGATAAAAACTCAATTATCCATTCAGTGTAACATGAAACCAAATAATGAAATGGAGAAATGATCATCATATTTACAACATCACAATGGCATGATTACAGGAATTGGGCGGCAGCGTAGCCTAGTGGTTAGAGCGTTGGACTAGTAACCGGAAGGTTGCAAGTTCAAACCCCCGAGCTGTCGTTCTGCCCCTGAACAGGCAGTTAACCCACTGTTCCTAGGCCGTCATTGAAAATAAGAATTTGTTGAGAGGGCAGGCCTAGTTGCCTAGTTAAATAAAGGTCAAATAAATAAATAAAAAGAACGGTAATATAGGATGCTTTGGTTACCTGCGTTCGGGTCAGCTAGCGTCACCAACACCTGTAGACCTCCTCGTACAATGAAGCTAACGTTGTTGTCGTTGAAGGCCTGCTTGATGGCAGGGATACGCTGTGGAAGAAATGTAAAACACAACCATTACACAGAGGTAAATTACTGCAGTGAGTGACATTTATTTGACTATACCAATATGTACTTGCTGTCAACTGGAAAAAAAGTCAACAGTTGAACGAGTTGCCGAGGTAATTGGAAATAAAAAATGTTTTCATGAATTAGGCTATTTTCTCTTGACCCATGTGGTTTATTTACAAGACACTCAGGGACAATATGGACACAGATATAAAAAGTGAATACTATTTATGAATCAGGATTGGGCTCGATTCCATTTCAATTCCAGTCAATTCAGAAAGAACACTGGAATTCAAATTCCAATTCTCTTCAACGCTTTTCAATGAGGAACATTTGGAATTGGAGTTTGGTTTTATTTTTGAATTGACTGGATTTGAAATGAAATTGACCCCAATCTGGATATGAACAATTTAAAAAAAAAAGTTATTAAAGTATAAATTAACTAAGTTACGATAGATTGCCATAGATGTTCCGTTAATTACCAAAATTACTGAAGATTCTGGCAACTTTGGTAAATTACCGGTAGCTTTGGAACCCTAAGTGAGGCTACAGTGTGTCACCTAGTTAGGTAGTGTGTGTGTGCTCGTGCACCTTATCCACAAACACGCTCCTCTTATCACGCTGGCTCTCTGGTGGGAGAACGTACAGGTCAGCTGTGGTGGGCAGGCCCCGCTTCACCATGGTTACCAGGGACACCTGGGGGATACCTGTGATCTGGGGGTTAAAGGTCATGTTCAAACTAACAAGTTCAGGTAGACCCTCCTCCATCTCCAAATGTGTTTTTTTCTCCCATTTCATTATTATCATCTCTATCAAATCGAACCATTGAACATATTGAGGCCAATGCAGATACTATCATGATGTATCCTGAAGAATAGAGTGGTCGTGTTACGTTACAGCATCAGGTCATGTATGAGGTGAGTACAGTAGACCCACCTTTGACAATATCTTGGTGACCACCTGACCCACGTCCTCCCTCCACTCTGGAATGTTGGGGTTGAGGCGGTCCAGGTTACTGCTGAAGGCAAGGGGGATGACCTGGAAATGGTCTGGGATCCAATAGAACACACAGGAAGTCAACACCAAAGGCAACCATTTTGGGTTACAGCATTCAGAATGAACAATAATGGAAGCCTCCATATTAATGACACCATATTCATTTCTACTGTTTGGAGGCTTTAGAATAAGTCAACGGTTTCTCATTATCCTACAACGCCTGCTTCTGCAGTATGTTTATTCTGTATCGTCAGTTCCCTTGGGGGTAAAGATAATACAATACATTTCTGCTCAGTTAGCAATCTCTCATGAATAAATCAAACTCCTCTATGGACATCGTTACCCAGTGACACAGCAGCACATGACATCATGGAGAACCCAGGAACTAGAGCTATTAAAAACAAAAAAAATAAGCAGGTCTGAAGCTGAAAAATAAAAGAAATTCACTCCAGCACCAAACACTCCACCGATGCTCTACCGAACACTCCACCGATGCTCTACCAAACACTCCACCGATGCTCTACCAAACACTCCACCGATGCTCTACCAAACACTCCACCGATGCTCTACCAAACACCACCGATGCTCTACCAAACACTCCACCGATGCTCTACCAAACACACCACCGATGCTCTACCAAACACTCCACCGATGCTCTACCAAACACCACCGATGCTCTACCAAACACCACCGATGCTCTACCAAACACTCCACCGATGCTATACCGAGGTTCACAGCTTTGACCTACTACAGTAGCTACAGTATGTTGGTCTATCGTGATTCACACAATGTGTATGCAGGTTGCTTAGGATATCAAACAGCCTGGCTTGGACAACGGTAGACAGTGTCCTTCGCTCCTAAAAAACTCAGATAATACTTTTGTTTCCCTTTTTTCTTTTGACCCATAGACAATCAGGGGAAATACAGAATGTCAAAAGTGTCACACAATTGGAGGGTGAATTGTAGGCTGCAATCACACCTTGTCCATTGCCACTCAACAATGCTTTTTATGAGCCACCTAATCATTTTAAATAAGCATACTTGTGCACCGTCATAGGATGCCACCTTTCCAACAAGTCAGTCTGTCAAAGTTCTGCCCTGCTAGAGCTAGGAGCAACAACAGCTCACAGAACGAGACATCCGAGTGCTGAAACGCACTGTGCGTAAAAATTGTCTGTCCTCGGTTACAACTCTCACTACCGAGTTCCAAACTGCCTCTGGGAAGCAACTTCAGCACAAGAACTGTTCATCAGGAGCTTCATGAAATGGGTTTCCATGGCCGAGCGGCCGCACACAAACCTAAGAGGGCTGTTAATCATGTTTTGGGCTAGGCCCCTTAGTTCCAGTGAAGGGAAATCTTAACGCGACAACATACAATGACATTCTAGATGATTCTGTGTTTCCAACTTCGTGGCAACAATTTGAGGAAGGCCCTTTCCTGTTTCAGCATGACAATGCCCCCGTGCACAAAGCGAGGTCCATACAGAAATGGTTTGTCAAGATCGCTGTGGAAAAACTTGACTGGCCTGTACAGAGCCCTGACCTCAACCCCTTCGAACACCTTTGGGATGAATTGGAGCCAGTCCTAATCGCCCAACACCAGTGCCCAACCTCACTAATGCTCGTGGCTGAATGGAAGCAAGTCCCCACAGCAATGTTCCAACATTTACATTTACTGGAAAGCCTTCCCAGAAGAGTGGAGGCTGTTATAGCAGCAAAGGGGGGACCAACTCCATATTAATTCACATTATTTTGGAATGAGATGTTCGACGAGCAGGTATCCACATACTTTTTTCATGCAGTGTATCATTTATCTTCTTAAAATCTGATTTTAAACCTAACCCTAACCTCCTTCCTACCACACTGCTAACCTTAAGCCTAACCCTAACCTCCTTCCTACCACACTGCTAACCTTAAGCCTAACCCTAACCTCCTTCCTACCACACTGCTAACCTTAAGCCTAACCCTAACCTCCTTCCTACCACACTGCTAACCTTAAGCCTAACCCTAACCTCCTTCCTAACCACACTGCTAACCTTAAGCCTAACCCTAACCTCCTTCCTACCACACTGCTAACCTTAAGCCTAACCCTAACCTCCTTCCTACCACACTGCTAACCTTAAGCCTAACCCTAACCTCCTTCCTACCACACTGCTAACCTTAAGCCTAACCCTAACCTCCTTCCTACCACACTGCTAACCTTAAGCCTAACCCTGCTAACCTAAACCCTCCTTCCTACCACACTGCTAACCTTAAGCCTAACCCTAACCTCCTTCCTACCACACTGCTAACCTTAAGCCTAACCCTAACCTCGTTCCTACCACACTGCTAACCTTAAGCCTAACCCTAACCTCGTTCCTACCACACTGCTAACCTTAACCTTAAGCCTAACCCTAACCTCCTTCCTACCACACTGCTAACCTTAACCTTAAGCCTAACCCTTACCCCCTTCCTACCACACTGCTAACCTTAAGCCTAACCCTAACCTCCTTCCTACCACACTGCTAACCTTAAGCCTAACCCTAAACTCCTTCCTACCACACTGCTAACCTTAAGCCTAACCCTAACCTCCTTCCTACCACACTGCTAAACTTAAGCCTAACCCTAAACTTAAGCCTAACCCTAACCTTAAGCCTAACCCTAACCTTAAGCCTAACCCTAACCTAACCCTAACCTTAAGCCTAACCCTAACCTTAAGCCTTAACCTTAAGCCTAACCCTAAACTTAAGCCTAACCCTAACCTTAAGCCTAACCTTAAGCCTAACCCTAACCTTAAGCCTAACCTTAAGCCTAACCCTAACCTTAAGGCTAACCCTAACCTTAAGCTTAACCTTAACCTTAAGCCTAACCTTAACCTTAAGCCTAACCCTAAACTTAAGCCTAACCCTAACCTTAAGCCTAACCTTAAGCCTAACCCTAACCTTAAGCCTAACCTTAAGCCTAACCCTAAACTTAAGCCTAACCCTAAACTTAAGCCTAACCCTAACCTTAAGCCTAACCTTAAGCCTAACCCTAACCTTAAGCCTAACCCTAACCTTAAGCCTAACCTTAACCTTAAGCCTAACCCTAACCTTAAGCCTAACCCTAACCTTAAGCCTAACCTTAACCTTAAGCCTAACCTTAAGCCTAACCCTAACCTTAAGCCTAACCCTAACCTTAAGCCTAACCTTAACCTTAAGCCTAACCCTAACCTTAAGCCTAACCCTAAACTTAAGCCTAACCCTAACCTTAACCTTTTTATAAAGTGTATAAATCTGTTGCACCTACAAAAACGTATTCAGTCCAAATGGATCTACGTCTAACGGTCACCTTACGGACTCTGTACCTAGTTTTAATTCGACATCTACAATTTGAGCTAGGTTTGGGAGAAAAAAACTGTCTGACAACCCTAATGCTAACGATCCTGTCAAAAATACAGTATAGTGTTTCTCGGCAACGGCCAGACGGATCATGACGAGGGGCGGGAGGTGTCTTGTGCACCTCATTTCAAGTTGGTTTGTGAATTTCCATAGATTTTTTTGGTGGCATATTGAATTTAACATTGAGCTTCAACCAATGCATATACATATAACGTAATTCATATAATAACATCATAAATAGTTGATGTACATCTAGGTTTGCAAAGCTACTGGTACTTTACCAAAGTTACCGGAATCATCAGTAATCTATGGTAATCTATCGTAACTTTGGAAATTTATACTTGAATAACTTGTAAAAAATGTATTAATTTATATCTGTGTCCACATTGTCCACGAGTTTCTAGTAGAGAAAATAGCCTAATTAATGAAAATAGCATCTCATCAACAACTAACTCTGCAACTCGTCCAGCTAATGAGTTTTTTCCACAACTGCCACCAGTTTGATGGCAAAACATTGACAACAGATACATATTGACATAGTAAAATAAATAAAAGTGTATAATTATATATATATATAAAGGATGTGTGTCATGCTGAAACACTCATATTAAACACCAGCGGTAATCACTAAGTTGATGGTTTATATTTAGGTTTTACAGCTTTGTCATTCCATTTTTTATTTGAAATTGTAATGATTTATGGGACATATTTTACATGCGATAAGGCCACACCTAGGGCCAGAGACAATTACACACACCTGCAAAAATCTATATCAAATCCTTGAAAGATACAAAAATTCTGGTATATATCAATAATAATTAGCACTGTAATGTTCCCTCTCTCTTACCGTAGACGTGGACGTTCTTGGTGTCCTGCACCATGGAGCGTCCGTTAGAGGCCTGGACGGTGACAGACACCTCTCCTTCCTCAGGGAACCTCGTTATCAGACTGTTCCCCAGGGACATCTTGGGCTGAATGGGACGCATTAAAATAAGCTTAGTTTTTTTCTCTTCACAAAGAGAATTTGGCCTACGGCTCAGATCAACCCTTGAGGTTTAGCTTCCATCACCTACTGGAGAAACATTTAAACCTGTAGGTTGTATCTGTGTAAGGTGTGTGTTAGTATACATTACCTGCAGGTTGTGTGTGTGTGTGTGTATGGTGTGTGTTAGCATACATTACCTGTAGGTTGTGTGTGAGTAAGGTGTGTGTGTGTGTGTATGGTGTGTGCTAGTATACGTTACCTGTAGGTTGTCTGTGTGTGTGTAAGGTGTGTGTTAGTATACATTACCTGTAGGTTATGTGTGTGTGAGGTGTGTGTCAGTATACATTACCTGTAGGTTATGTGTGTGTGAGGTGTGTGTCAGTATACATTACCTGTAGGTTGTGTGTGTGTGTGGTGTGTGTTAGGATACATTACCTGTAGGTTGACTGTGTGTGTGTAAGGTGTGTGTCAGTATACATTACCTGTAGGTTGTGTGTGTGTGAGTGTGTGTGTGTGTGTGAGGTGTGTGTCAGTATACATTACCTGTAGGTTGTGTGTGTGTGTGTGTGTGTGTGTGTGTGTGTGTGTGTGTGTGTGTGTGTGTGTGTGTGAGGTGTGTGTGTGTGTGTGTGTGTGAGGTGTGTGTGTGGTGTGTGTGTGTGTGTGTGAGGTGTGTGTGTGTGTGTGAGGTGTGTGTGTGTGTGTGTGTCAGTATACATTACCTGCAGGTTGTCTCCTATCCACCAGTAGAAGACAGTCAGGTTGGCCTCAAAGGGAAGCACCACAGCGGTCAGGTTGACTTCCTGGTTAATCCCGGCGATGGGAACTACTTCTAGGTGAACTTCCTGTAGAGGGGCTGTGACCTGGATATATATGGTGGCCTGGTCATGTCCGGCAACGTTCTCAGCCTTGACGGTGACGCGGTAGACTCCCTGCTGTTCGTAGCGGTGCTGGATGGGTTCGTCTGTCACCGTCAGGTTCTGGTAGATGGCCCTCATCCCGTCCCCCAGATCCACCTGGTACTTAGTGCTGCTGGTGTCACCCTGGGTGAGGGAGGAGGTACAGGAAGAGAACGTCACTGAACTGAGAACTGAGATAAACTAATGCTCTATTTCATCTAGTTGCAGTTATAAGGAGTCACGTGTGAGTCATCATAAACTTGCATTCGGAAAACAGGGGGGAATCTATTTTTTATTTATTTATTTATTTTATTTCACCTTTATTTAACCAGGTAGGCAAGTTGAGAACAAGTTCTCATTTACAACTGCGACCTGATGATAAAGCAAAGCAGTTCGACACATACAACGACACAGAATTACACATGGAGTAAAACAAACATACAGTCAATAATACAGTAGAAAAATAAGTCTATATACGATGTGAGCAAGTGAGGTGAGAATAAGGGAGGTAAAGGTAAAAAAAAGGCCATGGTGGCGAAGTAAATACAATTATAGCAAGTAAAACACTGGAATGGTAGATGTGCAGTGGAAGAATGTGCAAAGTAGAGATAGAAATAATGGGGTGCAAAGGAGCAAAATAAATAAATACAGTAGGGAAAGAGGTAGTTGTTTGGGCTAAATTATAGGTGGGCTATGTACAGGTGCAGTAATCTGTGAGCTGCTCTGACAGCTGTTGCTTAAAGCTAGTGAGGGAGATAAGTGTTTCCAGTTTCAGAGATTTTTGTAGTTCATTCCAGTCATTGGCAGCAGAGAACTGGAAGGAGAGGCGGCCAAAGGAAGAATTGGTTTTGGGGGTGACCAGAGAGATATACCTGCTGGAGCGTGTGCTACAGGTGGGTGCTGCTAGGGTGACCAGCGAGCTGAGATAAGGGGGGACTTTACCTAGCACAGTCTTGTAGATGACCTGGAGCCAGTGGGTTTGGCGACGAGTATGAAGCGAGGGCCAGCCAACGAGAGCATACAGGTCGCAGTGGTGGGTAGTATATGGGGCTTTGGTGACAAAACGGATGGCACTGTGATAGACTGCATCCAATTTATTGAGTAGGGTATTGGAGGCTATTTTGTAAATGACATGGCCCGAAGTCCAGGATAGGTAGGATGGTCAGTTTATGTTTGGCAGCATGAGTGAAGGATGCTTTGTTGCGAAATAGGAAGCCAATTCTAGATTTAACTTTGGATTGGAGATGTTTGATGTGAATCTGGAAGGAGAGTTTAAAGTCTAACCAGACACCTAGGTATTTATAGTTGTCCACATATTCTAAGTCAGAACCGTCCAGGGTAGTGATGCTGGACGGGCGTGCAGCTGCAGGCAGCGATCGGTTGAAGCGCATGCATTTAGTTTTACTTGTATTTAAGAGCAGTTGGAGGCCACGGAAGGAGAGTTGTATGGCATTGAAGCTCGTCTGGAGGTTAGTTAACACAGTGTCCAAACAAGGGACAGAAGTATACAGAATGGTGTCGTCTGCGTAGAGGTGGATCAGAGACTCACCTGGCTATGGCTATTACTAACTGGCTATTGTTACAATCACACAGACAAAGTCACATAAACACATACATTTACTCCACACAGCCACACACAACTACCCCACCCCCAGGATTTGCTCTCAATTCTGACTTAAGTAAACAGTACCTGCTCCTGGTGGACAATGAAGGTGATGTCATCACCAGGCGCCACAGCCAGCATCTGTCCTTTGATGCCCAGCTGGAGGCCTCTGGGCGGCAGCAGAGGACAGGTGTGCTGCTTGGCGCTCTGCTGCTTGTTCACTCCCCCTTCACACAAGTTGGACACAACCTTCCTGTACCTGCAACACAGCCGTACCAACGTCAGAAAACAGGGAGACTTGAGGTGTCGTATAGGTAGGGTAGAGACGGGTGTACTAAAACAATCCTTATGGGCTTTCCTTTATTGAGATAAGGTAGGGAGAGGGAGAGTGGTGAAAGTAATGTGTATGTGTTAGGGTTAGGTTTTGGGTTAGGGGTTAGGGACAATAGGAATTTGAATGGGACTGAGGTTGTCCCCACAAGGTTAGCTGCACAAGATTGTGTGTTTGTGTGTGTGTGTGTGTGTGTGTGTGTGTGTGTGTGTGTGTGTGTGTGTGTGTGTGTGTGTGTGTGTGTGTGTGTGTGTGTGTGTGTGTGTGTGTGTGTGTGTGTGTGCGAGTCCTTGCGTGTATGCTACTATTCCTCACCCAGTACTGGACTCAAAGTTGTGTCCCTGGTGACAGTCGTCAGGCGGTGAGTCTGGGTCGTGCCAGAAGTCAGCGAAGCATCTATCTCCCTCTGTTTTGAGGCTCTGGGCACGTTCAAACCCATAGTCACTGAACACACAGAGGAAGAGGAGAACGTTACCCCCAGACACTGACCTAAGGCTAGTTAGTGTTGCTCCCCCTGATGGTTGAGGCTAGGATTGGAGGATGGTAAACTGGTTCTAGAACAGTAGATAAGGATAAACTGGTTCTAGAACAGTATATAAGGATAAACTGGTTCTAGAACAGTAGATAAGGGTAAACTGGTTCTAGAACAGTAGATAAGGATAAACTGGTTCTAGAACAGTATATAAGAGTAAACTGGTTCTAGAACAGTAGATAAGGATAAACTGGTTCTAGAACAGTATATAAGAGTAAACTGGTCCTAGAACAGTAGATAAGGGTAAACTGGTTCTAGAACAGTAGATAAGGGTAAACTGGTTCTAGAACAGTAGATAAGGGTAAACTGGTCCTAGAACAGTAGTTAAGGGTAAACTGGTTCTAGAACAGTATATAAGAGTAAACTGGTTCTAGAACAGTAGATAAGGGTAAACTGGTTCTAGAACAGTAGATAAGGATAAACTGGTTCTAGAACAGTATATAAGAGTAAACTGGTCCTAGAACAGTAGATAAGGGTAAACTGGTTCTAGAACAGTAGATAAGGGTAAACTGGTCCTAGAACAGTAGTTAAGGGTAAACTGGTTCTAGAACAGTAGATAAGGGTAAACTGGTTCTGGAACAGTAGATAAGGGTAAACTGGTTCTAGAACAGTAGATAAGGGTAAACTGGTTCTAGAACAGTAGATAAGGGTAAGTTCCTTCCAGTTTGCAGAGAAAGGGCAAAGGTCAAATACAGTTCATGAGCTCAATGATCGATAGACACCAACATCACACACGCCAACAGGATCAATATCAATTATCTAGTCTACATACAGCATCGATTGATTGTTTATAGTGAATTACAGTGTTATTCTCATTCAGGAACAGAGTTGGAAATGAAAGATGATCCTCATTGAAAATACTTCTATTGGATTTTCAATTCATCTCCTAAGCAGAAAAGGAATCGAAGCCTAATATGACGCATATCATATTTGTTTATCTCAAGTCTGTACCTTAAGTATAGTCTATTGCACTAGAGTGTGTTGGCTCTGGTGTGGTGTCTCACCAGTTGAAGTCTTTCTCAGAGCACTGGCAGGGCTTGGTAGTCAGGGCGGAGGTGTAGCTCCTCCCCTTGATACAGAACGCAGTGTCCTTCCTCTTCCTGAAACTCCTCTCCTGACCCATGATGCACTTCTCTCCCTGAGGAGGGCCAAAAGTATACATTTGCTAACTGTAAAGGTGCAGGATACACACAACATTGTGTGTGTGTGTGTGTGTGTGTGTGTGTGTGTGTGTGTGTGTGAGTTTATGTGTGTTGAGTACCTGCAGATCTGTGAGTTTCCAGGAGTCGTAGTCTCCCTCTGTACATTGTCTGGGGAATGACTCTCTGAAGTCCACCTTGACCAGCTCCCAGTCTGACCGATAGCTGATGTGACCGAACACCCTGGAGGGAGAGACACACAGGAGAAATACAGATCTAATATGATCATATTATCATCACTTTGATGTCTGTTTACTGTCTACTGTCATAGAAAACTGTAGATATTTCTTCATAAAGACTCTGTCCACGGTCTCAGCCAACCCCCTCTGTTGGGAACAAGGCAGTCTGAAAGTAGCATTGTGACACGACAGCGCTCCAGCCAGACTCTTTTCATCAGCACTAATGAGTAGGGATCCACTTTAGGGCTCCTGGAAATGATACCTTTCTATAGTCCATACTTTGCATATTAAACACACAGATGCCCCAGTAAATTATGAGGGCCTTCAAAGCCATTGACTGCTCTGCCTATAAGATTGGCTTGGCGTTAATGTGTTTTCATAAACTCAAAGGCATTCATAAAAGCATCAAATGATAGAAGATCAAATTGAGTTGTACAATGTATATCCACTAGGTGGCGATATACCATTCAGTAAAAAGGAGGAAATACAAAAATGTACTTGTGTTAAAATGGAACAATTCCAAGTCCGCATGTTCTTTAAGGAACAAATTGATGTGAAAACATGGCATCAGTTGTGTTATGTATGCGACAATGTAACCCGGGTGTCTGGTTAGACTGTAAACTCTTCTTCCGGACTCATATCAAACATCTCCAATCCAAAATCGAATCTAGAATCGGCTTTCTATTTCACAACAAAGCCTCCTTCACGCAAGCCGCCAAACTTACCCTCGTAAAACTGACTATCCTACCGACCCTCGACTTTGGCGATGTCATCTACAAAATAGCTTCCAATACTCTACTTAGCAAATTGGATGTAGTCTATCACAGTGCCATCCGTTTTGTTACCAAATCAACTTATACCACCCACCACTGCGACCTGTATGCTTTAGTCGGCTGGCCCTCGCTACATATTCGTCGCCAGACCCACTGGCTCCAGGTCATCTATAAGTCTATGCTAGGTAAAGCTCCGCCTTATCTCAGCTCACTGGTCACGATAACAACACCCACCCGTAGCATGCGCTCCAGCAGGTATATCTCACTGGTCATCCCCAATGCCAACACCTCTTTTGGCCGCCTTTCCTCCCAGTTCTCTGCTGCCAATGCCTGGAACGAATTGCAAAAATCGCTGAAGCTGGAGACTTACATTTCCCTCACTATCTTTAAACATCAGCTATCTGAGCAGCTAACCGATCGCTGCAGATGTACATAGCCCATCTGTAAATAGCCCACCCATTCTACCTACCTCATCCCCATATTGTTTTTATTTACTTTGCTGCTCTTTAGCACACCAGTATCACTACTTACACTCCATCATCTGCTCATCATCATCTGCTCATCTATCACTCCAGTGTTAATCTGCTA